>NC_071089.1:81764103-81941603 GCF_027358695.1 Spea bombifrons | reverse complement strand
AGTAAAATAAAAAGCTTTCACACCTGCGGCCATACCACCCTGAAAGTGCCTGATCTTGTCTGATCTTGTAAGCTAAGTAGGGTTGGGCCTGGTTAGTACCTGGATGGGGGACCGCCTGGGAATGCCAGGTGTTGTAGGCTTTTTCTTTTCTCACAGTCCGGGGAGAGCTTTTTGCCATGTGTTTCTTGCTCATCATCAAAGCATTAAACCCTTATTTGAACCTTCTCATCTTCTCTGTCCTGTCCCAGAGCTTATAATTATTTCTGTCTGACGACAAGCAGCAGCAGCAGCAGCAGCAGCAGCAGCAACAGAATAAGAGAAGTAAAATAAAAAGCTTTCACTCCTGCGGCCATACCGCCCTGAAAGCGCCTGATCTCATCTGATCTCGGAAGTTAAGCAGGTTTGGCCTTGGTTAGTACCTGGATGGGTGACTGCCTGGGAATACCAGGTGTTGTAGGCTTTTTCTTTTCTCACAGTCTAGGGAGAGCTTTTTGCCATGTGTTTCTTGCTCATCATCAAAGCTTTAAACCCTTATTTGAACCTTCTCACCTTCTCTGTCCTTTCCCAGGGCTTATAATTCTTTCTGTCTGACGACAAGCAGCAGCAGCAGCAGCAACAGAATAAGAGAAGTAAAATAAAAATCTTTCACGCCTGCAGCCATACTACCCTGAAAGTGCCTGATCTCGGAAGCTAAGGGGGGTTGGGTCTGGTTAGTACTTGGATGGGAGACCGCCTGGGAATACCCGGTGTTGTAGGCTTTTTCTTTTCTCACAGTCCGGGGAGAGCTTTTTGCCATGTTTCTTGCTCATCATCAAAGCTTTAAACCCTTATTTGAACCTTCTCACCTTCTCTGTCCTGTCCCAGAGCTTATAATTATTTCTGTCTGACGACAAGCAGCAGCAGCAACAGAATAAGAGAAGTAAAATAAAAATCTTTCACGCCTGCGGCCATACCTCCCTGAAAGCGCCCGATCTCATCTGATCTCGGAAGCTAAGCAGGGTTGGGCTTGGTTAGTACCTGGATGGGTGACTGCCTGGGAATACCATGTCTGGTACCAGACAGTATAATGAACAGCACCAGAATGAACAGGAAAGGGGAGGGGCTAGCTGAATACAACCTGACTAAGGGATTTTGTAGGATGGCACGCCCTTTAAGAGGCCTTTCAGGACGACCCTTTGGATGTACTTTAACTTTATTCTAGCACAGGACTTGTCACAAAGGTCTTGTCCGCAGATTTCTGTGCAGGAAGAAGACACTTAGGCTGCTACTTGGTCTGTAGTCTCCCTGCCGTACCTTGACACAGGAAGGGATTCTGCAGAAGTTGCAGGAATGTACTGAGATGGATGTAGCGCCTGCACGTGATCCTCACAATTGCACTCTGTGCACTTGATGGGGGTTTTGCAGTTTTTGGCAAAATGTTCAGTAGAAGCACAACACCTGAAACACACCCCATATGTCTTTAGGAGCTCCTTGCGCTCTTGGATAGGTTTCCTTCTAAAGCCAATGCACTTTTGGGAGTGGTTGAGGTTTCTTATGAATAGGACATAGGCGGTTAGGATTCTCAATCTTTTTACCCTGACTGTTTTTGTCGGGAGTTGATGTAGGAGGGGGAAGGACATTAGTCTTTTTCACCGATACTGGACCCCTGTACTTTCTAAGATTAGAGTGCGGTCTGTCGTAGGCCTGAGGGGGGGTGCCAAGGGCATTGAGCTCATTGTAGGTTAAACTAGGGTCATTCTTAGTTTCTGCAATATTCTTGACAAACTCACAGAAGTAGGAGAATGGGGGAAAGGAGACTTTATTCTCTTTTTTATACTTTGACCCGAGCGCTACCCATTTTTCCTGAATATTATATGGCAGCTTGGAAACTATTGGGTATACTCCACAAGCAGTGTCCAGATAGCTGAGGCCAGGGAGGTAAACGTCTGCTTTGGCCAGCTGGAGCTCTAAGAGAAGGTCACTGAGTTCCAGGAATTTCTGATTGTCCTTACCGGATATTTTTGGAAAATTCTGCAGTCGTTTAAACAAAGCATCCTCTATGGCTTCAGGGCTACCAAAGCTTTGTTCTAGTCTTTGCCAAGCAGCGATGAGGCCTGCTGCAGGGTTATCAATGTGGACAGCCCTGAGTCTCTTGACACGTTCTGTAGACTGTGGGCCAAGCTACCTGATCAGCAGGTGAAGCTCCTCAGCAGGAGTAATGCCAAGGCTACTAATTGTAGTTCTGAAGGTGCTTTTCCAGCTTCTGTAATTTTCAGGCTGGTCATCAAACCTGGAAAGGCTGGTTTTGGTGAGTTCATGGCAAACCATATACTTCGCTAACTCTGACATCTCTAAGTTTGGGCAGGGAATAGCAGGTTGAAAGGTGTTGATCATGTTGTCCGTGGTATTCTGGTTGAGCAACTTAGGGTAGTATGGGGTCGCATAGGTATTTATCCCTGGTGGCGGTTTATAGTCTGTAGACCTGGTCAGGGATACGTTTGGAGCAGTATGGTTGCCAGGGATTTGGTGCACTGCAGGAGAGTAGATTCGCATCTGGGGTTTTATGTGTTGAGCTTGCTGGTTCACTATGGTGTGTGAGGAAAGGTGAGGGCAGTTAGTGGTTAGTGCGTTGTACAGACCTTGGGTGCAGGGGTCTGCCAAAGAGTCTGTGCCCTGTTGCTTTGGAGGAATATCTTTACTTTCAGTAACATTTGAGGCAATGGGGGGTTCACTATTTTGGTTTAGTACATAGTCTTTGGTGCGCTTAAGGGGATCCTCGGTATCCAAGTCACTTAAGCTGGCGCTGTCTCCCTCACTCCCGTTCGCAGCTTGTTCTAGAACTCTTAGTGTTGCCATGGCTGTGGCATGCTCACATTGTTTCTCTAGAGCTACCATTTCTATTTTAGCCTTCCTTTGCGCAAAGGCCGCCTGTATCTTGGTAGCCTCTGCCAAAAAAGTTCTATTTCTTTTAAAGCATCTTCTGAATTCATCTTCTGTAAATTAGAGACATAAAGTTTGCTGTGAGCAAGATATTGTGAATGTGCTGTAGAGAGCTGTCCTAGAGCTTCCTCTAGTAATGACACATCAGAAGCGGGCTGTGAGATGGTGGTGAGAGAACTCATCACCTGTTCCCAAAGCCATTCCATTTGTTGCAATATTTCACAGTTTATGTCTTTAAGTGTTTCAATGATCTTCCAGGTAGGCTTTATGCTGCGTTTTCTTCAAGCTGGATTGACATCTATGATTTCCTCATTTGAGGCATGTTGCTTTTCCTGTGATGATAGTGAGCTACTAGGATTAGGAGGCAGAGGTATTACTAACCTACACAGGTCCAGCACAAGGGCAGCTAAGCTGTGTTGCTGTCTTTTCACTATTCTGCCACACTAACAAAGCTGTGAGATATGGGTTCCTGAGACCAACTGCTAAGTCTGTATTGACCAGTACTCACACAATGAAAGTTCAGCAGACAGTGTCAACTTCAGCAAAACTGACATGTAGAAGAGGATCTCAGTAAAGTTTTAATCTTCAGGCTGACAATCCTTGTAAATATGTACAGATGTGCAGGTGAAAAGACAGTAGTTCTTGCTAACAAATCACAGAACATGGCTGGTACCAGACAGTATAATGAACAGCACCAGAATGAACAGGAAAGGGGAGGGGTTAGCTGAATACAACCTGACTAAGGGAGCCCAGCAGGGACAAATAACATGATAGCCAGTAGCAAACAGCATATAAATCTAAATACAAAATAAACCATGAGTCATGAGACATGACAAATGTACATCCTTTTTCTAGCACTACTGTGCTAAATAAATTGTTTACTAATTTATTTTTTTATTTGCTCCTCTATCTAACTATATCTGCATGTACCTATGCCTGGTAGGCCCAGGTTTGACTGTTGCACCAATTTATACTTCAGTTATTCTATATGTATTATTGTTTGGTGTGCCATTTCCCATATCTATACTCTACAAAAGGAGGAAAATGGAGTCAAAATTCCTAGATATGGCATGCACCGAGTAGAAGGAAGACACAGCCCTCTAGTTATGTTATAAAATGCCATAGAGTCATATAATTTGTCATTCTTGTTCAAGAAAAAGCATAAGAAAAATCTGTAGATGTATTTTATTGGTGTGGGTTGAGACACAGTTACTACAGTATAGAATAACTATAAAGAGGCATTAGACTTGTATGTAAGTACATATTTAGTCATTTTACAAAACAAAGATTATAGGATAAAGAACGAAAATGAAGCAAATACATCAGGTTGATAAATACTGGAATAAAATGTGCATTCAATTTTACATTTTGTTTGGATCAATTAACACACAAAACATCTTGATTTGGAAAGTGTTTAGGTACTGTATATTGCATGCTGTATGAACAGATGCTAATGCTTCAAAAGTATCCATCTTTGTGCTATATTTATATAAGTATTTATATGGGGAACAGATTTAATTATAATTACCCTTTAATGTATTTATTTATCATGCTAAAACAATTCACATATTTTCAAAAATGTCTTTACAAATTACATTTTTGTGAATTCCAGGAAAGAACATGCAAGTCCTCAAATAAAGTTTAAAAAATTCACAAAAAAATCAGCTTTAACACTTTGAAAAAGCCTTTGTAAAGGTAGTGTGCTATTTTATATTATTTTATACTTTTTATTCTGTAAAGTATAAATAAATAGCCTTTTTACATTGCTCCTGGGATCATTTTCTTTTTTTATCAAGAAGGACACTTGCTGCTCCAATATCCTTGGTGGGGATCATACCACCTACGCCTGTAGGAAAGAGCAACCTTTAAAGTGCTCTTAACCACGATTTTAACCAACACCTGAGTACCACACCATTGCTGCTATTTCATCCTTAGGCGAGGATTGTATCGTCCATACATGCATTTTGGAGCTAGAATAGCTCCAAAAAATTGTGAGTACCACATTTGTATCTTATTTTTATATATACCTGGAATATAAACATACTACACCATTGTGCTACTTTTCTTTTTTCTATTTCTTATTGTTGAAGCGCAACCACTACCCCCTTTGTGAATTTCTACTATTAATCAAGCCAAGAAGAGGAAACCTTGGCAAGTGGGCTGCTGCTCTATTTTATGAACTTTTAGGATTTTCAAGAATCTGTTTAATACGTTTTGTGGTTTTCCTCAGAGTTGGTGAGTGAACTCACCACAGCTTAGCTTTTGGACTCTGTCCATCTATATTACTCTCTGTTAAAAGTGCTCATCGTAAATCCACCCCTGTGATGTCCACCCAAGGGAAACAAATCCCATACCTACACTAGCCATTTGGGACCCTCTGCTGGCCAATCAGATTTCAGGGCTTTACAAGCCTGGGGTGTCAGGAGTACACAACGCACCTGACATAAGCACTTTTATTTCTGGGACAATGAATTCCGCAGGGAAATAGAACCAGAATGTTCAGCAGAACAAACAATCCTCTTATCACGGCTGCTGTGAATTACAATGGAAAGGAAAGTTAACTGTAATTGAAATGTTTTTAGTGTGTATTTTATCGGGTGAGGATAATGGGAGTTGTAGTTCACAGCAGCTGATCATATCATCCATTGCATGTTACATACCAGGAGTGGGTTTCCATGTGAGTTAAGCAGGAATAGCGGGCATTCAACCTGCTTTTAAATCCCGCAGAGAACGTAAATTACTTCCATTTTAGCGTCTTCGCTTAACTTGAAATCAGAGGAAATGTTAAATGCCTGTTTACTACACCGGCTTTTTCTACACCAGTAAAACTGACATTACTGACACTTTGAACGACAAGCATGCCCTCAAACACCTAAATTTAATTAATCTCATGTTGCCTTGACATTAAGCCAGAGCCTGTTGCGGTATAAGGGAAGGAAACAGAATATATCCAGTGTCACACCTGCGGTTACATGGGGAACATTCAGGTCCAAAAAGAAACAGAGGAATGTATTCAAGGAGGGAAAGAAGATATCTTAATATCAGTCATTCAGTCATTGGTTAAATCTTTCCCTTCATTTCTGATAAAGGGGAAGATTAAACCAATGAGTAGCTGACATCAAAGATTAAACAATCCTGAAACCTGATATAAAGAATCAGACACTAATCATCCTTGGTCTTGTCTTGCGATTCAGGATCACTTTATACCTATCAAATTCATATTTACATTTCTTCAATGTATTAGGCTTAGCCGCTTCTGATGGGAGGCTGTTTCATTTATCTACCACCCTCTCAGCAGTTGAACTTTCTTACATTACATCTAAAGCTCTCTAGTTTTATGTAATGAATTATTCTACCTATGTGAAATAAAGTTCCCTGCTGTATGTTTTATGTAATGAATTATTCTACTTATGTGAAATAAAGTTCCCTGCTGTATGTTATTAACTTGTTCTATTCAAATATTTCTGTCACACCTCCTCTCTCTCGTCTCCGAGATATACATATACAGTGTATTTCTTGCTGTTTAATACTGCTGGACTTAATTATTAATTACGGAGTGGGTTTACTTAACAATATTAAGTACAAAATCTAACGACATTTCATTGATTTTGTTTTAATAGCATTGATAGTTCAGATGTTTTACATGAAACCACAAAGATGGCAGTTTTGGGTGGTTTCTATGGCTTTGCTGAGACGGATGCTGTTTGAAAGTTCTGTGAATGACGCCAACGCTGGATCATATGCTGGGTTTCCAACAGCAGAAGAGGGATCGCCAGAAACGGCGTTTTGATTTTTTGGTCTTCCTCTTTGGTTGGTCTTCACACGGTGCTTCCACCTCTGGTTTATTTTCAGGATCTGGAGAAATCTGAAATGAAGAAGCATACGTTATATTTAAAGTTTCTAATCTCACTATGATGGAGTTTGAATCATATCGGACTAATGTTTACGTTTTATGAAATTTGGTAAGCGCACAGCAGAGAGTGAGTATTTTTGCTCCCCAAGCTCTATCAGGCCCTTATCACACTCCCATTGTTATTCTCTTTCTGGGATGAGTCGCTTATATTATTATTTTTGGGTAATACTAAAATATGGTCACTGAAGTCACAAAGCAGTGCACTCAAATGCAAGATGCAAACATTTAATATCATGATATCCGTAGCCTGATTATTGAGCAGAAAGAGTGATCATGTACCACAAAACTCTCTGGATATATTAGAATAAGGCTGTTGTGTTCTCAAAATATTATGATTAATGTTTAAATTGCATGAGAATTATTTGAATTTGAACAAATTATCACTTGTTGCTCTACCTCAAAATCAAAGGTTGTATTTATACGTCCTGAAATAGTTGTTTCCTCGTCCCAGGAGTCACAAGGCGTCTCAAAGCTTTCTGAAGAATGCTAAAGAAAACAGTAACATAAGAATATTAATAACTAATAACCAATAACTAATATGTGCTAAATATTATTTACGTTATATTATCAGTGCATTTAAACACCAAGCTGTTATCTGGTGGCTGCTCCATCTAGAAGGCAGCTCTGCACGTGTCCACCACCTTCTCAGACTCTCCAGATTTGGACAAAGCACATTCTGCTGCTTGCAATGAAATGAATTTTAATATTCCACTCAATTACTAATAACAGTTCCAAAAACCTCACCAAGTACTCATGTATTGTAGCTGTATGAGCATAAAACAGACTCAAAAGGACACGCGCATGGATTTCTCCTGTGGAAACCTTACTGAGATATAGGATTAAGTCCTTGGCCTATATATACGGTAATTATACTCTAAAGTTTTCAGTACGTTTGATGAAATAAGTAGATACAAAGTATGTAAAATGTGTGTATGAATAAAAGTTTCACTTAGAGAAACTGTTAACCTGATCAATGCTTTTATCAGTGTCTGTCTGTGCAGCTGCATCGCTGGTTGTGCCGCTCGCTGCAATCTCTCCTTCATCAATATCAGTAAACTACAGGGGAAAAAGAATGACAACGTGTTAAATCAAAATGTTGGATTGTATACTATACCCCTCTAGACTGTAAGCTGCTTTGAGCAAGGCCCTCATCAGCTGCTGTTTCTGTAGATCAAATTGTTATGCTTAATATAACTTCTTATGTCCTGTCTACCCATTGTACAGCCCTATGGATAATGATGGCGCTATATCAAAGAATAAACAATAATAATACCATAATACATAAAGGCAACACTCACCAGTTTCTGCAGGTTCTCCTGTATGGCTTCTCCTGTCCTGTACATTGTCTCACACAGGAGATCCAATTCTTTCAGGGCCTGCACAAACTCCACAACTGATAGATTTCCTTCCTCCATAATGGGCTCCAAAGCTGGTCGCTAAACAATAAAAGAAGTAGGATCAATATAATTGTTTACAGCCTGGTATATGGGAATGTTACAGAAGGAAACATACATTCATCTTCAATTATTTATCCCTAAAGACTCTGAGATTTAGCCACAGATCAAAATATGACTTAATATCACAAAATATAGTAAATTTAATGATGTGTTGTGATGTTACCCCTCATTTGTAGCCACTAATAAAGGAGTTTGGTTGCAGCCATTATACTGTATATAGTATTTATAACACTATGACATCATAAAGGCAGTCTTATATACTGTGTTAGCCACGGCTTTGTTGATAACAACAAGGTAGAAAAATTTGGGTAACAGAAACAGTTGCCAGCATTAACTAAACTTTTCAGTCATGCCAATGAGAACAGAAGGCTTCACCCAAACTTCTTTATGTTACCCAACTGAGGGTGAAAATGGCGATCATAAAGACAATCATGCATTATGACATCATAAAATGTTTTAACCCATGATTGGCCAATGATTTTTTTTTAACACTTCATATGCTGTGTTTGTAACTTTTGTATTGAACAAAGAATCCAAGAATAAGCCACAACATGTATATTTTTGAACTGTAAGCAACCCCAGGCAATTAACTAGGAGCATTTGGACAATAGCCCTGCAACAATTCTGCCAAACCTAGCAGTGTCATCATATTATGTGTTGTTGGTGTGATTTGTGAGAATCCTTCTTTTTTAAGCCTACATGCACTTGAGTTTCCTATTTGCGAGTCTATGTGAGTTGATCGTTATCTTTTGAGGCTAATGCAAGGTTATGTAATGTTTGGTTTACTGGTATTTTTCTGCTATTGCCAAGGACCTGCATACCTCATACCTGTGCCATGCCCAAAGTATTTCTTTATAGCTGCTCAATGTGCATTTCATGTATGGTCATGCAATGACCAAGTTAGGACAGTCTAAATTCTTCAAGACATGCCTATCAGATACAGGGTGCTCCTTTTTTAAGCTAATTGATTCTCTTCCAGTGAGCTTCCTTACATTTTATTAATGTTACTCTTATAAGAAGAGAGGAAGATGATTTTCTCGTTGCAGTTAACTCAATTTTTTCGCTAAGGAGATGGCTTTCCTGATGGGAGACAAATGTTAGTTACCCATTATAGGGAAAACGTATATGACCGCAGTAATAGTAGCTAACAGACCAGCTTGGGGTGGTGTAGCCCACCTTACTTTTAATGTTCAGTGTCAGTTTCCCAATATACTACACCTTAGCATCTGGACACCCTAAACTATCCTCTGTGCATCGATATAACTGTCTGTAAATGGTGTTCACCCTAAATCCAACCCGTGAGGTGACCCACAGATCAACAAGGCACAACAAATCAATAAAGATAGGGGATGTGAGTTACGTGAAGCAATGTGTGTCAGAATGACCTGTCATACAGGGCCCCGAGGTCCATCTCTATGACAGAGATGGCTCCAGGTAGCATAGGTAGGAACTCCATTGTTTAATATATCCCATCAATAGGATTGCTGCCAGGGGAATTAAAGGTTGGGTTGAATACATGTATCTGTTAATTTATGTTAATGCAGTTCTGTGGATAAATGAGTCTATGTTTTACAACAATAAACTGTTCATTCCTGCTGTACTCAGTTCAAGGTAGTTGTGTCTACTTATTGGGTACACATAGCAGGGTTCCAAGGTGCGCATGCTGGCTGGTGCTGGAAGTGATACCGGGGACTACAGGAGGATACATCTGGGTGATCTCTAGGAGTTACTACAGCTCTCTTGGTGAACCCGTTACACAGTGCATAAATATATTTTGTTGATCTGACCTAAAGTCTGCAGATCAATATATGTGGTCATTTATACACAATAAGAGTAGAAGAGAAAGCATAACATTCATGAAAGACGAAATAGTCGATCAACTACAGTTACAATGAAGTGAAGAAGTTCCACAGGGACACTGTACATGATACCAGTATACCGAAAGACATGTAAATGCTGATACAGCACCATCTGCTGGCAAATGTGACAATGGATGTCACGAAAATGAAATGCACTTTGCATTCGCTGTGTTTGGTGGAGCTGAGTGATGGTGGAGCTGAGTATTTCACATGCAGGGTGATGTGTTCACCAGAAGTAAAAGGGGAGGTTCTGGAGAATCGTGTATTTGCAACAGAGGTACCATGGGAAATGAAAGGGACCTCACAGCTATCATATTCATATGATGGTTGGATTGTCTGTAGGTAATATTCTATTTTATTTCAAATATTTGCTTATGTCTCCCACATGCTGTTAAGAAGTAAGACGAGAAAAGATGTGTTAACCCCCTGAACTCAATCCTGATTTAGGGGCTGACATAGTGATAAATTTGGTTTAACACCCTGACAGATATTTGATGAACCTGGAAAGGATTTTGCTCTCATGTTGTTGCTGTCAGCCGTAAACATTTTTAACCAGCCTATGAAAGTTTTAAGGCATATTCAGCCAGCTGGGTGACACCTCATGTGCACTCAGAGAAAGAATTTCCTTTAGCTGAAAAGATTACTTAGTAACTGGAAGACCTTTGTGCTCCTGAAACAAACAAGCCAAGATGACTATAATAGAAGGGAGACTTTGACCTTAAGAAATCACACAAGAATACTGCAGCCCTGAAATTAGTTAACTAATGTCATGTTATTAGGCATTGAAGGAAAGCAGACTAGATTTGAATTGCAAGCAAATGCACAGATCAAAGAATATAGAGATGTAAAATATGTTTAATATGGCTTACATACCATATTACAGATACATGTTATAAAGTATACAAAATAGAAACAATAAGTACACTTGTGTTGTTTTTATTATTGGGCTGTATATATTATTTTGCGGTATTCGTGGCATACAAATGCACTATGAATTCACATGTTATGATTTGTAAACATGTTAAAGTATTTGAAGTCACAATGGGCCATTTCTTGTTCTCCAAATTATACTGCTGTTACCCCAAGACCTAGGCCTCACAAGAAGCTCATTAAACAAAGTATAGATCAAATTTGTGCTTGGTTATCTGTTAGTTCTCTACCAAGTTCAAAAGAAATGGCTGAACATGGAGCAGAATTTGTCAAGTCTACAGAATGCTAATTAAGCTGCTTGCAATTCGTGCATAACTATCGTTAACATAGTTTCTCATGGGTTAAGGCTCTTATTTACGCTACTGTGAAAAGACTGACTACTTTAACTGTATTATATAATTATATTATATTTAAGCTTTATTTGGAGTAACTAAAAGTAAAAGAGAACTTCTGAGATGACACAAAAAAATGGTATAAAAGTATTCATGTAATCCTGATATGTAATACTTACATTGGTGGTGGGGAATACTCTGCCACCCCTATAAGTCATCTCAAACACAGTACTGTAGTACACCTGCATTAAATGTGTGTCAACCATATGGCGAGAGGACCTTCTTGTGGGGTATAAGAAGGGCACAGGTAGGATAAACCAAAAAGCAAATGTAGGGGCGCATTTATGAAGAATGTGTAGTGTAGGTACTAAAAGGCCTCAACGTTAGCTAGAACAACTCTGGTAACATATCAGAATCCCACAAACACCAATAAAGGCTAAATGTCACAGCACATCTTCATTACACATTTATTAAAGAGAAATTAAAACATGTTTAACACATTATGGATGTGTGTGTGGTGTATTTTCCAAGTTATTTAGCATATAGGTTGCCATGTTCAGAGCCATTTCCCTTTAAGAGATGTTTGACATTTGTGAAAGCATATAATTCCTCATTTTATGTTCTCTCAGGGCCCCATGAATGTTCAGATATTCTTGCTTTGGACACAACACACTGTACATCCCCAGGAAATATAATGAGCATCTTGCCTAGTAACCCCTAGAATTGCTCCATAGCAGTGGAGTCTTTCTCCTCCATGTCATAAAGAATCTTGATTGAAGAAATGTACGGCTTTTAATGTGAAGAAGTACCACGTGTCACCAAACTTTTCCAAACCCCTTTTCCTTATGTGTACCTGTATGGAATGGAGGTGACACACAGGCAAAACACATAGGGCAAAACACATAGGGCAAAAAAGAAAAGCAAGGGCATCCAACTTATATTTTGCATATTGCTTTCTTAAGTGTTATACAGAAATATTTATATTGATCTTTGCAGTATTGGCTGCAAGATCTGAGCAGAGCTTCTTAATATTTATTAATTATATCACATTCATTTTGCTCTAGTGTTCTGCTTTTCACACCATCCTGAGGAATTTTAAGATTGTCTGTGAGGAATCAGGACTAGTTTCTATCAGACATACCATAGAATGTGTTTTTCTTGTTTAAAAAGCCTCTTAAATATAAATTACTATAATGTATGTATTTCTTTAACAGACTTGTGATCATGATTATTGTGTTCATTAGTTTAGAAATAATCATTTTACCATAATTTATATTTTAGACTGGGATCATTTAAACACATAAAGTAGCAGCAATTCTTTGAAATAAAGTTATAGGTTTGAAGACTTCGTATTCTTGTATCCACCGCATGACTCTAGTAAGGGAAATGTTTACGGATTTCACCTAATCAGTTTTTCTCACAATTATGCAGTATGGGTTTGCTACGTCTGCCAGATGCGTCTTCACTGATTATTTCAGAAGAATTAACAAGATTACGACAGCCTGGAAAGAGGAAAAGAAAGAAGGAACTCAGTAAAGTCCTTTTTGATGTAGAAACCATAAAAAATCCCTGCTCAGATCTAAGCTGAGTCTAATAAAAGGAGGAACATAATGTACAAGTCATTTTCAGAGCTGTGAGTTAGACACACATAGGGGTCTGATGCATGTTGAAGACCAACATTATTGGACTTTTAAGCTTTTTTTTTATGTTTCCTTTTTTTGTCCATTTTGTTCTGGAAGTCCTTATCCACTGAGAGAACTCTGTGTTATACGTATTTATCATCCCCACGTAGCACTTTAACTTCATGGGTGAAATGGTGTCAACTCCGAGTTAGGCGATGGCCAGGGCTGGAAATTCACACTAGTCAACTCACCCGTGTAAGAAAATGTAAACGGAGAGGATAGATTCTTATTTTTTTTTATCGTATTATGATTTTATATATATATATATATATATATATATATATATACCTTACATTGTTTAGATTATTTTGAATAAAGTAATTACATACTAAAATAGAGTACCATAGACTGCAGGATGTTATTTGTTCTTAAAAAGTGGAAAACAAATCAGTGTACCAAATAACCTCATTGATATTACATTGTTGCACAATAAGCAATGCTTGAAATTTGGAAGTCACTTAAGATTGTTGCACAAACTGAAGTAGAATAACATTATCCGTTTCTATCCATCATAATGATACATTTACACATTACAGCTCAGCATGGCAGAATTCAGCCGGGATTAACACACTGGAATGCGGCTTTACACACTATGGTATATTGACACTCGTAAAGGACAACATGACACTTTTGTGCTAATTGTCATAGACCAGAGTCTGTAGTTACAGAAGTGCTGATTAGAGCTGATTTAAATGTATCATGGCTCCTTCATACATTTTATGAAGGGGGAGCTCTGTCCTTAACCCTGCAGAGGACAAACTAACATTAAACGCACACCTTTAACATGCCTGGTGTTGTAGTATATGGTCAATCATACTGTGGCTGCCTGGGTGTCATGAGAGAGACGAGATGCACCTGGCAATGATCCAGAAATTCCCTTACGTTACAGGGAAAAGTAGAAACCCTGTAGCGCCCACTTATGTAAAAGCATTACGCTATTATGCCTCAAACTACAGCACATCTACACATAATCCATAGTTTGTATAAATTAAAAATACCTAATACCCTCATTGGGGTCCATTCAATAACGTTATGATGGTAGGAGGGTTTGAAAGAGTGTTGTGGGTCGACTCCTTGACTTCACTATACATTCACTATTCATTATGAAGGGTCAACCTCAGTGAGCTTCAGCTGCAAGAAGACCTTTGCTGTCTTAGCATAATGTAGAGTTAAGTTAGTGACATTTCTCCAGTCTCCTCACCCAAGTCAAATATGCTTTATACAGGGCCAACTCAGCCCTTCTTGCTTGAGAAACCTGCCATTATTGACCCTTCATAATGAATAAAGAAGTGGGTTGAGTTGAAATTGCATTTGGGAATGTTTTAGGCAATGCACAATAATAATATTAACCATAAGAACAGTTATGCTTCATCTCTGCCTCATCTTGTGGATATTCACTTGGTGGCCTGAGTGGAGTATCTCTAAGGGGCACAGTAGTTCTAGAATATAACTCCCATCATACTAATGTACTGACAAGCTCTTCATGAAACTGTGTGATTGGTAAAACTCATACAAAAAAAGAAAATGGTACGGATACTCCTGGAGAGGCGAGAAATAGTGATTTCACTTTTAAGTAAACATGAATCAACCAAATAGAGAGAAATAAATAATCCTAGCAAGAAATTGAGGCACTGGAGGCAGAAATTTGACGTTTTTTGTTTCATTTTTCCAGAGATGCTCTTTCACTTGAGTACTAAAAACATCTTCCATCAAGAATCTTTTAAAGGCTTGCTATACAGCGAGGATCAGAGCCAAACTGGGACAGATCGATACATTTCTATGCCTTTGAATAGGATTATTCAATGTTATAGCAACAAAAGGAAGCAGCATGTATTTGTCTGGTGTGCCCCATGGAGAAACAGCGTCTGATAGAAACAGCAGAAATTGGGACCCATGCGTAAAAGAAGAGAGAGAAAAACACGTGATAGCGTAGAGTGTGAAAAAAAAAAACAATTACGGACAGCTATGCAATAAAAAACACCATGAAAATGAGTTCATCTGTAAAATATGTTTATTTCCACTGATTCTAAAAGCATAAAGAAAAAACACCAATGCCACAGTATCACAGTTAAAACAGCGGAGACGCAGGTCTGGGACACTCACAGCTGTGATGCACAAAGAGTTACGTGCAAATAACGCAATGAGCCACAATGAAAAACATTTCTTGTTCTAGTTTTACATTTCATCTTGTCAATAAGTTAAACAAAAAGTTAAAAAATACTTTCATAAACATTCACACACTCTAACACCATATGCTGACACATACTGTCGTGCTAACACCGCACACTAACACCATACACTCACGCACACTAACACCATACAGGAACATTTGCTTTCGCTACCACCATACAGCAGTAACAATGCCGGTTTCTGCAATATTTTAACCCATGAATCCCAGCCATCTATCTCATACATCTCTGGCACATCAGGATACTCCCCTGATCACCTGAAGCAATGGAAGAAAACAAGCAAAACAGAGGCTTTTCTTACATACGTTTTAAAACAATGAAGGTGGTCGGAGTTGTAGCCATCAAAAATGAGTGCACCAGAGGTGTGAAAGGATTGGTATGCTCTTGATTATTTTTTTGCCATTATTTCATTTCTTTAGCAATCTCCATGTATGTACGACAAACGGACCCAATATTAAGGGGGTGCAAGGTCTGTCACTTCAGACCTCAGCTTCTGTGCTCCCTATCACTGTGCGCCGGCAATTGATACTGAGTGCCGGGACATGATGTCATATCCTGGCGCTCAGCATGAATTGTTGTACGCACTGCCAGGGAGCGGCAAAGGAGAGGTCTGAAGTGACAAAAACAGATAGCATGATCCTACAACAAGAACAAAGAAGGAGAGGAAAAGAAGGAGGAGAAAGTAGAAAGGAAGAGGAGAAAGTAGAAAGGAAGAGGAGAAAGGTAAGAGATGGGGAGAATAGGGGTATCTGATATGAAAAAAAGAGGGTAGATAATGAGGAATGTGTGTATGGGCAGGCGTGTGTAAGGGCATTGTAAGTGTATGTGCGTATGGCAGGTGTGTGTAAAGGCAGTGTGTATGTGCAGGCGTGTGTAAGGGCAGTGTATGTGTGTGTATGCGCAGTTGTGTGTAAGGGCTGTGTATGTGTGTGTAAAGCCAGTCTGTATGTGCAGTTGTGAGTAAGGGCAGTGTACATATATATATTTATGTATGGGCAGGTGGGTGTAAGGGAATTGTATATAAAATAACCTCCGTAAAAATATAGTTTATGAGGTGCACAATTTTCCATTCTTGCCTTGGGCAAAAAGCCGTTAGTGAAACCTGTGTAGGTATATAGGCAATAATGCTTTGTGTGACAGGTGCTAAGGCCAGCTAAACGTTTGCTTAATTTCTCTGTAACCCCAACTTTGCACATATTGAGATTCCCGGGTGTGTTCCCAGCAGCCCGGGTATTATCGCTTTAACTTTCTCCTAGAGACCCGCAGAAGTCAGATCTGGCTGAAGGAGTCCGCCCGGCTCCCGTCTGATTTATTGAAAATGGGAGCTGTAGAATCCAAGCCCGTTTTTTAAATGACAGATCGTTCTCCGTTACTCGGGCAGTAAACGCGTGTTATGCGTCAGACATTCCTCCCGCGTCTTGTGCTGCGAACCAGATCTGTAGATCAGCGTAACATTCACACCGTCTACGGTATCACGCGGTCCGTGTATCTGTTAGTGATGTCCGGATCATGAACGAATCGTTCATTTGATCCGGTTCTTTTTAGTGATCCGGATGAGTCGGTTCACTAGACTGAACGATTCGTTTGTAGCGGTTCAGTCTGTGAATCATCATGCAGCTGTAACCTGATCCTAGAGCTGTGAGTCATCTGCAGAGCACTCTGGGGTCAGGTTACAGCTCATTAATTCTCATAGGAACGATGACTCATAGAGTCAGAGAGTCGTTCAAAGAGTCGAATGATCCGAAGAGTCGAATGAACCGAAGAGTCGAATGAACCGAAGAGTCGAATGAACCGAAGAGTCGAATGAACCGAAGAGTCGAATGATTCGAATCTTACAGGGATCCGGATCTTACAAGGATCCGAATCTTACAGAGATTCGAATCATTCAGAGAATATTACTGATACCATACTTTTATAAATAAATACATTAATAATGTTCACACTGCCCCCAGGATTTAGATTCCCCTGAGTTTGCCCCCCTTTACCTATAACTGCACCTACAGTTAACTTTATTAAATTAATTAAATTAACCCTCAGTCATCAGCATAAAATTAACCCTTATACCCCATCAACCATAACTGCCCCTGAAATTAACCGTAAAGATCCCATTAACCATAACGGCCCCTGAAATTAACCCTAAAGACCCCATTAACCATAACGGCCCCTGAAATTAACCCTAAATACTCCATTAACCATAACTACCCCTAAATTAATTGCATGTACTCCAGATAAATTACCTAATAAATTGGTATGGTTGATGGGGTCTTTAGTGTTAATTTGGGGGCAGTTATGCTTAATGGGGTGTTTAAGGATAATTTAGGGGCAGTTATGCTTAATGGGGTCTTTAGTGTTAATTTGGGGGCAGTTATGCTTAATGGGGTGTTTAGGGTTAATTTGGGGGCAGTTATGCTTAATGGGGTGTTTAGGGTTAATTTGGGGGCAGTTATGCTTAATGGGGTGTTTAGGGTTAATTTGGGGGCAGTTATGCTTAATGGGGTGTTTAGGGTTAATTTGGGGGCAGTTATGCTTAACGGGGTGTTTAGGGTTAATTTAGGGGCAGTTATGCTTAATGGGGTGTTTAGGGTTAATTTGGGGCAGTTATGCTTAATGGGGTGTTAAGGGTTAATTTTAGGGGCAGTCATGGTTGATGGTGTGTTAAGGGTTAATTTTAGGGCAGTCATGGTTGATGGGGTGTTTAGGGTTAATTTAATGGTGAGGGTTAATTTAATTAATTTAATAAAGTTAGCTTAAGGTGCAGTTGCAGGTAAAGGGGAATGTAAATCCTGGGGGCAGTGATTATTAATGTATTATTTATAACAGTATGGTGACATTCTCTGAATGATTAGAATGCCAATGAAGGCAGAGAGTCGTTCAAAGATCCGGATCTTACAATGATCCGGATCTTACAATGATCCGGATCTTACAGTGATCCGGATCTTACAGTGATCCGGATCACTGTAAGATTCGGATCCCTGTAAGATCCGAATCTTTGAACGACTCTCTGCCTTCATTGACATCACTGGAGGCAGGGGGGGAGGATTCATAATAAAAGGGGCGGGGCCAATCGTTAGTGTGCCTGCACGGAGTTACTGGAAAACAGTAACTCCGTGCAGACACACTGAGTGATCCGAAGATCCGGATCATGAATCGGATCATTTCAGTGAACGAATCGAAATGATCCGATTCACTTTAATGATCCGAACTTCCCATCACTAGTATCTGTCACGCGTGGGTACCGTAGTTCCTCCTGTTAGTGATGTGTCTCCTCTCATGGGTGGCAATAGACGTGCGGGGGGTGGTACTATTTTTAGGGCGGGTAGTTCTACGAATAATATAACCTGAGGTGTCTGTCTTCCTGTCTTGGGATTGTCCTGAGTCCTGACAGAATGGTTGGGCAGTGAGGAGACCGATCAAGGGGCGGAGGAGGATACGGCTTATAGAAGTTGAGGCTCATTTTACGTCAGGCTCCTGAAAGTTTCGGGGCTCTCGTGGGACGGAGGGAACCTCGGAGAAGACTTGATTGACATACGGACTTCCAAGGCGGCACAATGAATGAGCGGAGCCCGCTGCTCACCTACCGGCTCTCCAGCATATCTACCGAGGAGTCTCACGGAGATGGACCGAAAAGCAGAAAACCAGCCCCCAAAAAGCTCTCTACCTTCCTGGGGGTGGTGGTGCCCACCTTACTGGCGATGTTCAGTGTTGTGGTTTTCCTCAGAGTTGGTGAGTGAACTCTGCTGCCAGCTATCTCTTTTTTCACCCCGATCTTCCAATTCACCACAGCTTAGCATCTGGACTCTGTCCACCTATATTACTCTCTGTTAAAAATCCACCCCTGTGATGTCCACCCAAGGGATACAAATCCCATTAAATCAACCATTCATCTGAGGATCAGCTAAGCCTTGAGCTGTCATACAAGTTTATGGGGGGAATTCAATCTACCTACACTAGCCATTTGGGGCCCTCTGCTGCCCATCAGATTTCAGGGCTTTACAAGCCTGGGGTGTCAGGAGTACGCAACGCACCTGACATAAGCACTTTTATTTCTGGGACAATGAATTCCGCAGGGAAATAGAACCAGAATGTTCATCAGACCAAACTACCCTGTCATCACGGCTGCTGTGAATTACAATGGAAAGGAAAGTTAACTGTAGTTGAAATGTTTTTAGCGTGTATTTTATCGGGTGAGGATATTGGGAGTTGTAGTTAACAGCAGCTGATCATATCATCCATTGCATGTTACATACCAGGAGTGGGTTCCCATATAACTTCCATTTAGTCTCTTCCTATCTCTTAACTTGAAATCAGAGCAAAGAGTAAATTCCCGTGTAGCTTGCATTATTATTATTTATTGTTTTCTGTAGCACTGTCATATTCCACAGTGCTGTAAAAAAGGTAACAGGACTTAGTAAGTAGGATATAGCATAACAATTTGACTTACAGAAACAATGGATAAGGAGGGCCCTGCTCAAACGACCTTACATACAGAACAATGCACAAGCATGATTTTATTTACCATTACAGCTGACATTACTGGGATTTGTAGTTATTATTATTATTATCTTGTATTTATATAGCGCCAACAATCTACGTAGCGCTTAATACAATACGTATATTCAAGGGGTATGACAAGACGAGAATTGACAGACTAAGACAAACCGATACATTAGGTGGAGAGAGCCCTGCTCGCAAGCTTACAATCTTAAAACACAATTCAAAGTTGTTTCATGCTGGCTTGACTGGAAGCCAGAGCCTGTTGACATAAACACAAAGTTTGCTTATGTAAGTTAAGGGCCTCTGGAGTTTAAGAGAAAGATACAGAATGCATTCAGAGTTTCAAACACATCTGCAGTCACATGGGGAACATTCAGGTCCAGAGATATAAAGAAACCTAGGGATGTATCCAAGGAAGGAAAGAGAATCTCTGAAGTCACAAGGCAATGACATCAAGGATTCAAAAAACCCTGAAACCTGCGTTCCTGGAATTAAAGAGACTCCAGCCACCATATGCACATTAATGCTTATAATAGCTGCACGCTCCCTTTAAATTTGTGTGGTGTCGCTTTTCCACATGCATGGGTGTGTTCTGCATTTGCCCCTTTATCCCACCCCCATCTATTTTCTTTGCAGGGGATGCGTTCAGTGCTGGCTCTGTGCATGCGCTGAGGGCAGAGGTCTGTTCAGACTCATGTATGCATGTGTGGAAAGTGCTGCCATCTCCTTTATCCAAAGGAACTGGGGACTGGGAACAACCCAACTTATATGGAGAGGATGAATCCCTCTATGTATTGACATAAAAAAACAGAAAACAAGTCATTGATTATTCAATATCATGGAACCATAATATAAGCATATATGTGTACATGTTGGCTGGAGTGTTACCTTTACGCTTCTTCTGCTTGGAGGGGTTCCTTTACGTTTCTTCTGGTTGGAGAAGTTCCTTTACGTTTCTCCCAGTTGGAGAGGTTCCTTTACTTTTCTCCTTGTTGGAGTGGTTCCTTTATGTATCGCCTGGTTGGAGTGGTTCCCTTACCTTTCTTCTGGTTAGAGTGGCTCCTTTACGTTTCTTCTGGTTGGAGGGGTTTCTTTACACTTCTGGTTGGAATGGGGTTTTGTTTGTTTTTTATAAGTTTCTCCTGGTTGGAGGGGTTCCTTTACATTCCTCCTGGTTGGAGTGGTTATTTTACATTTTTCCTGGTTGAAATGGTTCCTTTACATTTCTTCTGCTTGGAGTGTTTCCTTTACGTTTCTTCTGGTTGGAGGGGTTCCTTTAGGTTTCTTCTGCTTGGAGTGGTTTCTTTACGTTTCTTCTGCTTGGGGGGGGGGTTCCTTTACGTTTCTTCTGCTTGGAGTGGTTCCTTTACGTTTCTTCTGCTTGTGGGGGGTTCCTTTACGTTTCTTCTGCTTGATGCGGTTCCTTTAGGTTTCCTTTTGTAGGAATGGGAGTTTTTTTTACGTTTCTCTTGGTTGGAGTAGATCCTTTACGTTTCTCCTTATTGGAGTGGTTCCTTCACATTTCTTTTGATTGGAGTGTTCCTTTCTAAGTATTCTAAGTCCTTTCAAGTATATGTTTGCATTGCATGAACAAAATTATATAAAATCACCAAAAATTACTTTAAAATTGAAAGTTATTTAAAGTAGACAATAAAACCTTAAATGTTTTGTCAGTGACAACATTTATCAAGGTAAAGTATAGCAATTCAGTTACTATGGCAATATGACCATTTTAAAACGTTTGTACCAGAAGCACTTCTAATATATAACCTCCACCGAGTGACATATCCTGGCCCAAGCCGACTAGACCTAGGGTGACAAATCCAGGGGGTGGCAGTCCCTCTGCTGCAAAACTGGTGGGGGAGAGCAGATCACAGACTCCACGGTGTCTTGATGCTCAATGGGCCGGTTACACTGGAGATCTTTGATCTCCCTAACAAGCCCATTTACACTGCTGAGATAGCACAGCCTCCATAGACTGCATTAGAAGGTGCTGCTATTAGAAGGATATGGAGGTACTCTGTGTCTTAATGGCAAGGTGCTCTTTTTAATGCAGTGAAGATGCCAACTGTGGAGGGGGTGGGTGGGGGTGCTGCAGTACTAAAAGTACATACATTGCTGCCTTCAACATGTCCTCCAGCTGAAACACCTGTGAATGAAAGAGTGTTTGTGTGTATCATTGATGTATAAGTGATTTGGGGAAAGGCAAAGATGGCACCAGCAGGATGTTTGAGGCTTGGGGATCAAGATGGCACAGGTAGGGAGTTTATGGGACAAGAATGGCTCACAGTGGCTGTTTGGGGACAAGGATGGCTCAGGCTGGGCTGTTTGGGAACAAAGATGGCTCAGGCTGGGCTGTTTGGGGGCAAAGATGGCAAGTCCTATGTGTGTGATCTAGGTGTGGCTTAGTAAATGAGGGACAAAAGGAACTCTGGGGATGATTACAGGGAGAGGACCTCTCAAAGTCACAGTAGGGTTAGAAGGAGGGAAGACTGCACTGACTCTCACAGTCTTCCCCTAATCTGCAGTCAGTGTGGCAAATATTTTTTTTTTTATGGTGTGGAAGCGGAGGGAGTGATTGCATGCTAAGGAGCGTAGAGGGGGCCCCAAGGAAGTGCTTGCCTAGGGTCCAATTTTTTCAATATTTTTAAAAAAAATTGTTACAAAGGTTGTGCTGTTAGCTGTTTTGTTTCCTATATTTAATGTAGTTAACATACATTCTTCTGTCTGATTCCGCTTTCACCCACAGCACAACTCTATTAAAACCAAAGGCAGATAAAAAAACATCAGGCTAAATGTTTGTGTATAATTATGTTACCATAACCCTGTCGCTCGAAATGCAGTGTGCCGTTGAACAAACATTCATTTTACCCAGTTTGATTTTTTTGTAAACTGAAAGTAAAACCATAATCCGATTTGTAAGCAAATATCCTGAAAAGAGGAAGCACTTTAGTATAGCGCAATAGTGGATCTGTCCCTTCTACCTCTATTGTAACTGTTAGTATTTTACCTTAGTGCTTAGCTTAGAGCATCACAGGGTGAAAAGCGCTATAACAATCACAAATTGTTATTATTATACTTTGTATTTCTACAACTCTACAACCACATTTATCGTACGGCCTGTTTATTATATATTTATCTAAGTAAACATGTTAATGGTTAGTAATATATATATATATTATATAATTTCTTGCCTATTGTGCAGCACTGCTTTCAAGTACCTGAATGTATTATTGTATATAACTTTTGTTGAAGGTAAGTAACCATGTTTTTTTTTCTCTGCAGGGTTTGTGGTTGGCCAGTCTGGCTTATATGAAACTGTGGGCATGCTTGTGTTGGCGTATGCCATAATCAGCATGACTGTGCTGTCAGTCTGTGCCATTTCTACAAACGGAGCCTTGGATGCCGGGGGAGCCTACTGTATCCTTCATAAATGTGCACAAGGGGATGGGGAGTACATCAGATTGCTGGGGATCTTAGATTCATGCCATTGATGTTTATTAAAGATCTGTCGGGCTTGCAGGATCTAAGGGCCGCTCAGAAATGGCCAGCTGCATTTGGCCAGGGCAACTAAAAAACGTCAGTTAAAACGTCATACATTTGCTTTTGTAGCTTGAAACGGCTGATTTTTAATGGAATATCTTCATTGGGGTACAGAGGCCCTTTATCAGCAACCATCACTCCTGTGTTCCAATGACATGTGGAATTCACTAGTTACAAATGTTATGCTATTTTGTCACAAATGTCCCAATTGGCACAATTGAACATTGCTTTCATGTAAGTTTTTAGCACAACAGTAATAAATGATAGTTTGAACTTGATGGACTTGAGTTCTTGTTTAAAAGTTATGCTCTATTGATTAATGTCAATGACAGCTTCACGAAGCATAGCTTTTGTCGGCATGGAATATATGCCATGTTTCATATGAAAAGAGTTACTTATACTTCTGATTTGGGGAATTTCAGATTTTAACCAACTTAAGTGAACAGGGAAGTACTGAGGCATATTGTTAAGAATATTAATAAGAGGGAATAACAGATTATGTTACAGCAGAAGCTAAATATAATGTTGACAATTATTTTAATTACTTAAAATTTTGCAGCCCTGCTGTAATTAAAAAAAAATATATATACAGTACACACATATATATATATATATATATATATACCGTATTTGTGTGAATATAGGCTGCACTTTTTTCCCCCACTTTAAGTCTTTAAAGCGGGGATGCGGCCTATATTCTATATACGGGGTTTAGCACAGGGATGCGCAATTAGTATCGCACGACGCCCGGGACATGCAGTTCCGGGCGATGGGCGGGTGGTTTTCTTTTTCACTTAGTCCTGCTGTGGGCAAGCAGCAGGTTTAGGATCCAGATCCCCTGCAGGGAACCTGGATCCTCCTCTCTGACAGCTAGTAGATAACCTCCGCTGAAGGTACTTCCGCTGGTGCGTCTCCATCATAGAAGCCCCGGTGGAAGTGCAGACGTCCACCAGCCGACCTCGCTAGACACCAGGGGGTCTGGGGGTGCATTCGTAAGTCTGGGGGGGTGGCATATCTAGGAGCAGAGTGGCATATCAGGGGGGCAAAGTTGTATTTTTAGGGGTGGTATTAGCAGTGGGTGCAGAAAGATAATATTCACAGTCGGCCATTCAATAAAAAATGAGGGATGACTCAAGATCAAAATGAAAAGCTCACATCCTTAGCTAATCTGATCAGCGTTTGGTTAATTTATGTCAGTATTTGTGGCACCGCGTGTTTGTGTTTTAAGATAAAAAGCAACGTTTCAAGTTCAGAATAAGAGTATAATTTAACTTGTTACAAACAATAAAGCTTATAATATTACTCCCTATGTAATGGAATTGGAATGACATCCACTAGTATTTACTTCAAAGAAACAAGACATTCTATGAAACTTAACTGTTAATATAACCACTAAAAAAAGAAAATATCAAGTCAAAGAAAGATTTTTAGCAATATGTACCTCTCACTTATAGCGTGTAGGAGGTTCATTGCAATTAATTAAAGAAACAAATTAACTAAAAAATAGGCATCGGGGGAACTTGTATCCAGGATGTACATGGTTAAATTCTTGAGCCCTAATTTCCTTCTCTAAAACATGATATTAGTTTTCAATATTAGTTACGCTGCCTATGTGCTAACTGGTTAGGTCCCTAACTGGGGTAGAAAGCCCCCTTACTTATGAAGTCAATCTACTAGCAAAAAGTCTAATTCCTTTTCACTGGTTCCATGGAAGCTTCATCATTATTTTTGTTTTTGGGTTAATGGCAAATAGCTTCCTACACGTTATAAGTGAGAGAGAGATATTACTAAAATCTTTCTTTGACTTGATATTTTCTTATGTTAGTGGTTTTATTAAAAGTTTTGCAGTTGATCTTGTATCAGATTTCTACAGTATAAAACTATTTACTGTCTGTATGCCATCTCATGGCTGTGCGCACACTCGTCATTTGTAGCACCTTAACCTTTACAGTAATTAGAAAATGGCATTTCATTTGTAAATGGTAAGGTTGTTCCGTGTTATGTGTGGCGGTTCTCAGTTCCTCATAAAAGCCACTGGATGGCGAGCTGTTCCTTTACTTGAGAAAAGCTTCTTTTTTTTTTTTTTTTTTTTTTTTTTTTTTTTTTTTTGCTTTTGGGAGAGTTGTCCTGAGAATTTTTGTATCACTTACAAGTTAGACTTTCAAAAACTTTCACTGATTTTACTATACATTATTCAGGGCCAGCCCAGCACTCATTTGGTCTGGCTGTTCATAATGTAATGTGACTCCATGGAGCTGAAACTCGGCTTTCCTATTAATTCTTCCTTTAGTGAACAGACCCCATAGTCTCAAATTCCCTGCATTATATGGCTTTATAACATTGGAGGAGTATCTAAAAACAGACAAGCAACACAAGACTTTCCAAGTGTGTAAACTGGCTTCTTAGATCAAACTACACTTATTAATGGTTATCAGTGTTTCATGATTAAATCTTAAAGGAAATGCTTATATCAATTAAAACATTAAGATTTTGTGCCAGTAACCCCCCCCACACACACACACACTAACCTTTTGCATCTTTACTTTTTAGTTGCACACTTATATATCTGTATGTGCTGTTTCTCATTTGAGTTATATAAGTCGAATACACTCAGTGAAAAACTCGAGGACAGTTGTCTTGTATGCACAGGTTGGTACTTTTTGCATTGTACGATCACAGGCCGTTTCTTTTGCGGACATGTACAGTCATTTAATCAGATGATCATGTGGATATGTGGACCAAGACCAGGGTCAGAGAAATGAAACATGTCTAAACAAGCAGGACTGGCCCAAGGGTTTGTGTTGCCCTAGGTCAGTGTGCAGGCTGGTGATGCTGAGCGCTGGGATGTGTTGTTATACCCAGCATCACCAGCTTGCACATTGTGTGATGGAGAGCTGGTGTTAAAGTCTGCCGACACAGACCTCTGTTCATTCATTTGCATTTTTTGCAAGAATGCTGCAGGGCCAATTTTCGTAGCTGGGAACTCTCCAGGTTTCGCCCAGAGACACCCTAATCCTCGGGGTCTCCCATCAGAGGTAGAGGTCATTTCACCTCTATGGTGGGGCTATCCTTAACAACAAATGTCTCCTTAACCCCTTCAATCCCCTATGGACGTACCGGGACGTCCAAAAAACGCCCATTAAGAAACCCCTATGGACGTACCGGTACATCCAGCCCTTCGTGCAGCGTCTGGGACACATCCAGGGTCGATGGCTTTCTGCTGCCCAATCTCCTGTAACAGCTTCCGGCACGAAGCCGGAAAACTGTTACAGATAGAAATGCCTGACCACGCGATCGGGCTTTCCCTTCCAGGTCACGTCACTACTGACCTCAACTTCCAGGTTCACAGGAGGACAGGGTATCCCTGCAGGGTCTGTCTAGACCCTGCTGGGCTACCCGATCACTCCGATGAGGGAGCTGTAACAGTTTCCGGCACGAATGCCGGAAACTGTTATTGGATGAATAAGTGCAATAAGTGAATACGTTTTGATCACCTGAGGTTTTTATATGTGAAGGATGTTCAAGATTATAACTTTAAACAGAATGGGAAGCAGATCCCAATAATCACTGTCAAAAGCACTCATGGGACTTCCTAAAGAATCTCGATGGGCCCAAAGTCTTGAGACATGACAGAGTAAGTGGAAAACCTGTTTTTTTTTTAAGGTGACATTTAAACTAGCGGAATAGTGTGTTGCAGCAACGCTACAACCATTCTATAAGAACAATATACTTTGTGTTCCTTCTGTGAGCTTCCTAGATAACCGCTGCCTTTTCCTGGTTGTTGGCACAGAACCAAAGTGACAGCAATAATCAATGTAAATGACCAAAAGGCACTCACTATGTTAGTATATCAAGTACAAATATATGCATTAAGCAATGGGGAGCAAAACTCGTCCTCAACAATAGCAGCAAAAAATATAAAGATGTGATACAGATGTGTTCATAATATACACGCAATACAAGATTTAAGAATATAAGTGAATATATAGTAAAACAAGAACAAAGAAGACAGGCACTGGCGAGATCCCCCAGTGTTCTGGTAGCCCCTCCCACTACCTTTTTAAGACCTATTAATTACAGAAAAGTACTGAACTAAAAGGAACATGTGGACCACCAATTGCATGGTATTTAGATTCTGGGGGTCATCATTACTTTATAACATTTTAGTGACGTGCTTATTTAATAATGTATTTTTTTGTTATCATGGGCTATGCCGTATATGCACTGTGAACTACTAGCTGCTATATATATAAGATGAGGGTGGGACTTTTTGATTCTGGAGGCATTAACAAGGTTCAGAAGCGTAGCATGAAAGAATTTCCCGAGAATAGGGAAGTGAAAGTGTAAGAGGTTATACCGGGAAGCTGATGTTTGCAAGGGATGGGCATGTGGTAAATTTGCAGAAATATTGAAATTAAGAGGGATAAAATGCTAGTCACAAGGAATCTTAGAGAAAACAGTGTATATGAAGGACATGCTTAACCCCTTCAGTCCCAGGGGTTTTTGGTACCTGCCAGGGGTTTTTGGTCCCGGAGCAATTTTGCCATTTTTGGAGTATGTCTGTTCAGCGATTATTCCCCTTTCCTGCGAATAGTGTACCCATGTAAACTATATATATTGTTTTTTCAAGGAGAGAGAGGGCTTTCTCTTAATACTATAGTTATATAATTAATTGAAAATTTAGGATGAGAAATTTAGTAAAAACTAGCGAAAAGTATGAAAATTTTATATATTTTCCCGTCTCCTCACAAAATTAGGTAAAGTGATGGAAAATCCCCTACAAATTTATCAATTCAGGTGTCCTGATTTCAGAAATACCTCATTTATATAGGATTTCCCAGCACTTAAGGGGAACATACTATAAGGTGTACATTATTTTTTTTACAAAGCCGCAGAATTTTTACATTAGGTATGAAAGGATTGCAACTCTAATTGTAAACAAATAAACCAAAAATACCCACAAAAGTATATATTTCTGTAAAGCAGACAACCCAGACTTATCAGGGATATTTGGGCATTCTTCATGCATCTATTTGGCCACCAATCACTGTCAAAGGTGGCCGCAGAAATTATTTCCTGCACTTTTTTTCACCAACACTTCTGTGTTGCTTAGATTTTTTTGCGCAGGGTATGTGTTACAGCAGAGAAACCGGGCCAAAATTGTTTAGCTGCATCTCTTGGTTATGGAAATAACCTTTTTTGTCTAGAGAGCCATATTATCCCTTACATATAGTACACTATAGGTTAGTATTTTTCATACTTATGGCATAATGGGTTTGAGCGTTGTGAACAGGGGCAGGGGGTTATACCTTTTAGGTGTTGTGCTAGGGCAATCGGATGTAAGGATTTTTTATTTTTTTTTATTATATTATTTTAGTGATTTTTTGATTGTTAAAAAAAAAATCACTAACACTTTTTTGTTTATTTTTTACTCTTTGTTAGAAGAGTGAGAAACATGGTTCCTCCCCGCGATCCCCCTGCACCGATCACACTGTGATCTCAATGCAAGTCTCCGTAGACTTGCACTGGGGATTACACTGTTCGCGATCGGTGCATAGGAGGAGCAATCAGATATCCCAGCAAGGTCTAGATAGACCCTGCAGGGGATATCCTGCTCTCAGTGACCTTCCGGGTGACGTCAGCAGGGATGCGACCCGGAAGGGGATGCCCGATCGCCTGCAGGAAAGTCAGGATGTACCTGTGTGTCCTAAAGGGCTTTACTAGATGCATTTTTAAGATGTACAGGTATGTCTATAGAGGACTGAAGGGGTTAAACAACTATTTTCCTTTTACTTAGTATTATTACATACTACATTCTAATTATTTGAAAGTTGAGCGATCCACTCAGCCTTTCTGTGAAATGATGACTATGTGTCTGAGGATTACAAAATGTCACCGCCAAATACCCCTCATCTGTTAATCTAGATCCCAAAAAGTCCTGGAGAACAGTCATAGCTTTCACATGCAGTGGTATCCTTCCTGCGCTGGGATGGGGTGATGGTAGAGGGGCAGACTTACAGGTCCCTGAGGATTTGGAATCTCTGATGGTCCATGCTTTCCCTCTTAACAAAAAAATGTTACTTGCGAGGGATTGAACACCAGCAAAGGACAGCCTTGTTAGGAAGGGTGCTAATCTAGCCTTGAAGGTTGTCTCCACATTTCCCCACCTCAGGTTCATAGATGCTCCCTCTGAGAGACCTATGGGTTCTTTCAGTTCTTCTTGACTATGCCAGCAGGCGGAAGAAATACCTTGAGGAAAATAATTGAAACGGTATTAAAAAGAATGCTGTTGTTTACCATTGAGCGGGATGGATGTCGTGGGTGCTCCCCCATTAGTCTGGTTTATGAATCTGCTAACCTACCCTAAAGATATATGTACTTGTTTGCTGTGTATGTGCGTTATTAATCTCTTAGACTTGCAAACATATACCTTTCCTGTGCATTTGTATGTACATCATGGAATTGATGACTGATTTGGCACACAGATGGGTAAAGCTATTTAATGGTTAGTGAAGGTTATGGACAAGTAGACCAAATCACTAAATTCTGTATATATATTTGGTGTGACTACCCCTTGTCTTCAAAAGAGCATCAGTTCTTCTAAGTACACTTACACACCTTTTTTAAAGAGGTTGGCAGGTAGATTCTATAATAACCCAATGAGCACCAAGGAGTGTAAACATTTTCAGGGTAAGCTGAGAAGCATCTTGTATTAAAAAAAGCTAGTGCCTTAAGGGATATTTGATTAAATACAGTGACAATCATAGCTGCAATGTGAGAATGTATGTATTCACTCACAGGGTAGTGGATAAGTACAATAGTTTTCCAGCAGAAGTGGAGAGATAATTTAAGGAAACTCCGAGTGTAAAACAAGGCCAAGGGGCAAGTAATATCAACAAAATGGGAAGCCTAGATGGGTTAATCTGGCATCTCCAACTGTCTGAGCCCTAAAGCCGGAATAGAAAATAGTGCTCGTTTACGCCCAATAATTCAGCGGAAGCTGTTTTTTTTTTACCCTAAATAAGTTTTTAATGCAGGAATATGATCTAAAGTATCCAGGTTGTTAGAATAGAATAGACCTTTACACATTTATGAAGTTAGGAATTTGCATTTTAGTATAGGACATATATGCCAAAATTGGAAAAAGACAGAGTTTATAGACATCAGTCAGGACGAAGCAACGCGATTCTGTCTGCCAAGCACATACCATGGTTCTGAGTTTCATATGAGCAAAAATCTGCTGTTATGAATGGAATGTGTAATCCGGCATTATGAACCAGAATATTTCCTGCTTTCCACAGTGTCGCTCCATTCCCATTAGCAGAGGTTAGCGATCTGAACCACTATCTCACATTATCCTTTGATGGAATGATTGCAATTTGTCCACAGACAATGCTGATAGAAGTTACGCCATTGAAAAGTAAACTGGCAGAGTAGTGAACGGTGTCTGGGCTTTTTATCATGCTAATAGAGTGTATTCACTTTCAATTCGGCTGCTCACAGCGAGATCAGGTACACCAGCTAAAATTGCAAAAAAATTATTAGAGTTGAAAGAAAGCAGTCACAAATGGCTTTTGAATTATAGTGTTAGCAAATCAGGCTATTAAATTCGGCTGAATTATCTATGTTCGCTGCATTTTGTTAAACCCTTTGTTATCAGATAGCTCCAGTGGATTGCAGAACGGTGCATTGCAATTGCTTTTGACCACCGAGGGGTTAAAGCAGGTTTACTTTTTGCATAAGCTAGATCCCCAATTTTGTTTCCACGTGCTCACCTGTTAGAAAGCCCCATATGAGCCAAGACAATAAGGCCCTTCATATCATATTCAGAGCTGAGCATTGTGCAGAGGATTTATTTCCATGATGCTCATTTTCCATTCTGCCTTTTAAGACGCACCCCAGAGGGAACAGAACAAAGGAGACCCGCAGAGTTAAAACGGCACAGAGTTCCGCACAATGGGACCGTGAGCAGGGATTTTCACCTCCTACTTTCAGAAGGAATTACTGCTCCCTGTAGCATTATCTGAGTGCCCACAACTTTTCAGTGGGTTATATGGGTCTTTAGTCAGGGTAATGCTGAAAAGACATCCAGTAAAGAACTATGACTAGGCAATGCCGACCTCTCCGGATAATGTCAGTTGATCCAGTTGCCATATTTTGTCTTCCAGCATCAGATCTTTGCCTTGTATTATTTACTTAGCTCACATGGTAACCTCTTTCAAGAAGGGCCCTCTTGGTGGTAAACCATGTGTGTTTTATAAATAGTAATGGCCATACCTCGGAACCTCTGGTCTCCGGCTATCCGGAGATTTCCCTTACGGGACGCAGCCAGGACTGCCCACTGTCCAGCAGGCGGTCCCATTACATCAGTGGGAGTTCCCACTGATGTCGGGGGCAGTGGCACCCCCTTTTAAAGGGAAAATGGGCGGGGAGTGGGACATGTCCCAGAGGATTCGAGTCTTGACCAGGAGAAGTGGTGCTTCACCCGGCAGTCTCCATGTCAAACCCAGAGAGTTGCCAGGTATGGTAATGACACGACACAAGTTGTGGTGGGGTAAAGGTGATGGATACCCCTCCACATAACACTAAGGAGGTAGCAGATGCATTATTAAACACTCATCTAAGATCCACCAGGCAAGCCAGAATACCTGTTTTTCCCAAAGAAATCTTGTAGTGCTACCATCATTGCAAGGGATTCTGGGTAGGTTTATGTTAATAAGGCCAACAATGATCACCTACAGATTGAAAGGTACCCTGGGCTTTTCTTCTGTGGCAGTGGTTGTGTGTGCATTTCATGGGCCCACAATGCACTCACACATCCAAAGGGCCATATGTGTAATTATCTGTATGCCATTATGTTTTCATAGCTATTTTTAACTGAAAAGCAATCCGTGTATAGTATATCTTTCACAATGTGTGTGTTGCATGGCGTGTGGGCAAACGTGGCCACTGTTAGGCTCAAAAGACTTAATGGCGTATATGTAGGGCGATCTGTGACGCATACCATGAGTTGAAAATAAAGTAACATTTAGATATTATTGTTTACAGCGTAATGGGAATTTTCCATCAACACAGACATCAGTCATTTTTCCCCCTCCTGCTCCGTGTTTTTATTTTTTTCCAAAACAGCACCAGAAAATCCGAATTTCACAAGTAATCTTCAGAGATAAGTGTAGTGTTCCTGAAAAAGGAGAGCCTGTTCCGCTCATTGCTCCCACCTACACGCCTCCATTACCATTTTATTTGTCCGTGAAAATGATGGGTAAAAGACCTTTGGAATGGAGCTGTACATTAGCCAGATATCATTTATTAATCAGCCCACAGTTGTTCTCTCCAATCATCTTGACCAATCTTGTTAATCCTATCTCTGTATGCAGTTCCATTGCATAGATATCTTCGCTTTTCATTTCTTCGGCTTAGCTAATTAATTTCCCCATTGTACATTTCTAGCTTTTTTTTCTCAAAGCAATTCCATTATGATAGCATTGATTCTAATTGTGCTCTAAGTTGTAGTATGTGATCCTGCAGATGTGGGGATATTTATATCTGTGTCTGAATTCACTGGTACTTGTCTAAAACAATCTCCTGAAAGCAGCTGTGCGGATTTATAGTTTCAATGTACTTTTTTGAATGAAGTACTTGCTTCATTAATATATGTGTATACTGTATATATATATATATATATATATATATATATATTTATATATATATATATATATATACACACACACATAAACCCCAAACACAGGGTAAGCTGGCATTGGTTCAAACACAATGCATGTGCCAGCTCTGTTGTTGGGTCACCAGGTACGCGATGGCACCAGTAGAACCAGGAGGCAAGGCGTATTGAGCCCCAGTTTGACTCGGCTTGTGCTGATCCATGATTGGCTTTCCTGTATATTTAATACACCACATAATGTAAGGGCAGAGTTGGTTGAAAAACTGATTGAATATGTCAAAATCTGGTATTTTTTATTTCAATAATTTTTTAAATTGTTGTTTCATTGGACATGATGGACAATTATGGGTTTGATGTCCATAAAGGGTAACTTTGCAGTGTATTCCAAAAGGCTTAAATTACCCCCTAGTTATGTAATTCAGTTTTTCTTACACAGGTGAGTCTAAATTACTTGTGTGTGTTATGTATGATGAAAAGCTTTTACGCTTTGTGAAAAAAACATATGTTTGGGGAGTTTTTTAATCATGGTTCTTGAAATGAATACATAGCGAGGACATGTAAAGACGCAGGGGACGCTGCAGATCAGTACATTCTTTATTTCCTGCACATTAAATATTAAAAGTTATTTACCACATAAATCAGATGCATTGACATCGCCTCATTAAATTCTCTTTAACCTTACAGGCAACCACGGCATAAGACAGGTCAGCAGTGTCTAGATGTGTAGAACCAGATTCACTGGTTAGAAAGACGGAAGTCAAATGCTTCTCTGGATAACTATTTCAGTGCCGTTTCAATTCAATTCATCCAAATACGCGTTTCCTTTGACTCAGTTTCTCAGATATGATCAGTCGGGCCTTGGGACCTGAATTTGGTGGCAGCATTGGCATCATGTTTTTCTTGGCTAACGTGTGTGGCAGTGCTCTGTACATCCTTGGTCTGGTGGAAGCCATTGTGGACATGTTTGGAATCTTATCATGTAAGAGTAATATCTATCTTCATTTATATTAAAATCTTTGAAGGTTAAATACACACGCCAGGTATCGTTTAACGCTGTCAGAAGGATACAGCAAGAAATACCTATTAACCGTTTGCATGTCAGAGGGATCAGATGTTACATTCAAATGGGTTGTAGCCACTGTCTCAGTGTAAGCAAAATAGAGAGATCTGGCAAATGGTGGCCACCTCAAAGAACGCCAGGGGATCCTGCTTCCAAATGCTCAATCACAAAGATCTCCCTTTTTTGAGGGATGAAATGTGACTGATAGAGCTCAGTATAATCCGAGGTATGTCTCTCACTCTGTCATTGAAAACTCCTATTCTTGGGCTCCCGATGATTCTCAATTTACATGAATAGAAAAGTCTCCCTGAAGTGAAATTTAAAAAGTTGGTACCACTGCTTGTGCTCATCAGTGATTCCTCTGCCTTGATGAAGACGCATGAGATAAACACACTCTCTGCCTCTCTTCCCCGGAGACACGAGTACTGAGTGCTCTGATCTGCTCTCGGAAATCACGCCTCACTGTCCCTTCTTAAAAATGTTGTTTACTATTAATTTTCCACTCATTTCACGCCAATCTCGAGACGGCTTGCAATCATGAATACAGTGCGAAGATGAGCGAAGTGACAGTCTAAATTAGCGATTTTCAGGCAATTCTCTTTTTTTTAACAACTTGTGTTCTGTATTCTTTTGCAGTTGAATGCATAATGGAATCCCCTTGGTCACATTTATTCATATACAATTATTTTTTTTATTTTGTTTACCTTCAAGCATACATTTACAATACCTTTCATCTTGTAGGTTGGGTGTATCTCTGCAAATGGCTACAATGACTCCGAACTTGCAAGTGTTTTAATCAGGGATTGAGCATTTTTTTTGCAGGTTGCCTGATCTTGAGTTGTGCTATTTTTGCTGGACAGGGTTAGTGCAGTGAGGTTAACGTAATTCACTAAGTAAAAATAGTCCACTTGTTTCCAACAAGAATTATTAAAGCTTGATTTTTTTAAGTGGACCACAAACATATTGACATTTATGAATACAGTACATAGGAATCAGAATACATACTATAAGAAGCTATCAGAAGTTAAATAAAAAAAAATAAATAAAGATGTTGCATAAATGGTAAACAGACCTTGGTGTAATTTAAGTGGATGAAAGGGTTTGGAAGAATGTTATGGATAAAGGAATTAGAGAAAGATCTTCTCCTTGCCCTTCTTTACTCATGAGACCTCTTGAGTATAAGAATATGAGTTGTAAAGGTCTACAGCCAGGACAACCATAGAGACCCAGGACACACTGGGCACAGCTTTATCAATTAATATACAGCCCACTATAAGCGTGGTGACTTGAGACAGTAAAAGGATAATACATTATTAACGAAAAACACAAGAAAAAGCTTTTCTTGTACTGTTAATGATTTTACTAGACTGCTAATGATTTTACTAGAAAAGGGATTTGGAATAGTGACAGTAGTAGCGCATTGATTGGGCATGTAAGTCTTATTCAATGTAAAGTTGAGTTGATGAGTCAAGGGAAGAAGAATGAATAACTAATACATCTCATTATTTTTGGCAGCTGAAAGCATTAAGAATGGCCTTCATGTACTACCTCGGTCTTATTGGTACGAGCTACTTTATGGCACTGTCCTGCTATTCATCTGCCTGGTCGTCTGCTTGGTTGGTGCCAGTATTTATGCGAAGGCTACCTTTCTCATCTTCATTGTGGTCATGGTGGTTCTGATCAGTGTCTTCATCAGCTTTTTTGCTGTGACAGAGCGAATTATTCCCCTGTTTACCGTTGGCAACAACAGCAGTTTCATAAATGGGACCTTCACAGGCTTCAAGCTCTCAACTCTTAAAAATAACCTCAACCGTGAGTAACAGTGTCATTATATTATCCTAAATGATATTGAGCAACATTAGCAAACCTCTTCCATAGGACTGATCTCCTTTAAACCAAACCCCGCAAAGTTCCCTTTTGGGATAAAGTTTTTTTAAAGGGATTTATCAACTGGTGACCAGTAATGTGACTGTTGATTTCAGTATATTAAAGTAAAAATAGGTTGAAGCAGTGTATTGAAATATCACTTTATTTAGCTCATTTTATTCCTGTGTATCTAAAACACTGCAGTGCAAATGCAGATGGTAGGTGACAGTCTAAGATGGCTATTTATGCTAACTTAATTTTTAGATAAAATTTCCCATTCACTAAGTGAATAGACATGATGGAGGAGTTATATATGGGGGCAGGATATTCTGTTTGAACCCCATGAGTACTAGGGTCATCTTTGAAGTAGAACTAGAAAACTTAAGTAGCTACACTGTTATCCAAATACTGTGAATTTTAAAGGGTTATCCGAAGAGACTTATAGGCTTCAATACCTTGTCCCGGGCTCACAGTTTCTTTCTTTATTAAAGCAAAAGTTTGGAGGCCATGGTTGTCAACACTCACCCCAGAGAGAAATCTAGCCAAAAGTTAGTAAGGCAGCCGCCCCAAAACCCAAATTGCAGAGAAGATACTCAATGTACACCTGTCCAAAACACATTTACAGGGTAAATAGAAAATCCATAAAAGGTTGCTAAAATTACATAGCCCACATAGAAATGTATTATTATTTATTGTTTTATAAAGTGCCATCATAATGGGTGGATAGGACATAACAAGTAGTATGTAACATAACAAACTGACTAACAGAGACAACAGGTGAGGAGGGCACCATAACACATTATGTGCACAATGGCTATACAAAAACCATGGGTAGTGGCCCAAAATCTTTCCAGCACATTGCAATTCTTGCAAACGTCCCTTTAAGGGAGTCCTGTCACCGTGGTTTGCCTTCTGCTAAATGCCTACACCTGATTAAGTGTTTGGTACCACACTGCGAACCACCCAGAGCTTCTGCACGGCATTTGAGGAACACACAACTAAATTTCATTTCCCTGATGAATCTTATATTATCGTGGTGTAAAGGTCAGGAGAAAATGAAATTAGGAAAGTCGACAGAGGAATTCTGGTGAGAATTGGAAAGCTTCAGTAATCATCTTTTTGTAAGAAAAGAGCATGATATTACTTAGCCTGTAAGCCTCCTTGACCTGTGGAGTAAAGATTTCTCATGCAGGAACAAAATGCTTCGAAAGGTGCTCTTCTTCAGATTTTCTGTGCAGCCGTATCTCTCCTCACATTGGCAACGTCATGCCGAAGGGGGATTCACATTTAGTTGCATAGTGAAAGGCTTTATCCATGTACTCTGCAGCTCTTAGATAATTCCAAACATGTTTGCAAAATGATTATTGTAATGAAGACATATGATTTGGAAGAGATAAGAACCATTAGAACCCATCTAGTCTACCTGTTTTCCTGATGTATAGATCCAAGCCTTAATCAGTCCTTAGTCGTGTCTTAGATAACTTTACGCTGATTGTGACTCCACATTTAGCCATTGCAGACTTGGTTGCTTTTTTTGTTGTCCTCTTCATTGTGTCACTGTGTCTTCCTCGCAGCTGGCTACACCACGGATTACACTACAGGAAGAATGATGAGTTTCACCACTGTATTTGCAATAATGTTTAATGGCTGCACAGGAATCATGGCTGGATCCAACATGTCAGGTATGACCAGAGCTAAATACTTTATTTTTTGTTTTCCTTGCTTTAGTCTTAATAATGATTGTTTTTTCCCCTTCACAAAAAAGGTACTCAAGGGGTTGTTGACAGGGTCCAAGGGGCAGCTGAAAGGTGCATAATATGTAGAAAACATATAACACGTGTAGAGTTGGCATTGAAATATGCCATAGATGGTGTTAGAAAGGATAACTTAACTGAAAATAAAACAAGCAAAATATATATTTTTTATTTTTTTTCCCCAGGAGATTTAAAGAATCCAAGCTACTCAATCCCCAGAGGAACAATAACGGCAGTGATCTTCACTTACATTATCTACAATTTGCTGGCACTGATGATCAGCTGTACCTGTGACAGGTATGATGACAGAGTTGCAAACACCTGTAAACATTACTGACATTGGATGGGAAGTCTATTGTGTCTCCCAGTCCTGCATCATACAGGACGATTCTACACTGAACAATCCAAATGGCAAAACAACTAGGGCAGCCTGAGAACTGAGACCAGCCTTGCTTGTTTTGTTGCCCCTCATTCCAATACCGGTACTAAAATACAGTCTTCCAAGAGCAGCTCACTGGGTTTGCCCTTAATAATGCATAGTGAAATAAGGGAATTGACATTTTCAGCAAATTTTCTCTTTACTGAGTAGACTACTTTAGGTTTGAAATGTGTCACTGTAGTGGGATAAATACAGAGAACTCCCATAGTTAAGTTAATAAAGCAACATGAGATTTGTAAAACACTTATAAGAATTAAGGTCTCACATTAAGAATGCACACATTTCCGGAATATCTTCCAACAGAAATGATCAGGCTATAAGTTATTCAAAAGACCACCACATTATATGCAATGGGGAAGGCCAGCCTTTTCCTAAAATTAGTTAACTACTAACTTACTGTTTATATTCATATAATACAACACAAAATACCACCTTACTGCCTTATATGTTACTTTTCCTGGAGTAAGCCCAGGCCTTTATTAATTTCTGTGATCAGGGCCTTATTTCTCTCTATGGCCACAGGAATCTCCTTTCCTGGAGATCTGACACCTCGGATAAGTCATGATTTTATCACTTAGTGATTTGAAAGCTGTCAATTCCTATCAGAGAATCCTGCCAGAGCAGCCTATCTCCTGGCCTGTAATTTGACTTGTTTGTCGGTGCGGTGCTCATGGGCAGGCATGGCAATTAAAACGCCACCATCGTTTAGCGCCTGACTCATCTGCTGATTGCATTAGATATGGTAATTCCCATTAGTCTTTCTATAGTCCGTGAGGATAATATGAATCGAGTAGATGTTAGCCTTCCACATGGCAGTGACAGAGATGTTGAGAATGCCTTCCAAGACTCTTTTGGAGTGTTTGGGACCCATGTTTTTCTGTGTGCTTTTCTTACCTGGCAGTCCCTCCATTACAGGAGTTCCGAATCTTTGTTGGAGATGAGTGTATCCACACTCCAAAAAAACACAATTACCTGTATAGAAACATCAGAAAATATAGATTATATTGCTTGTATAAAAATGCGTCTTCCCTACAAAAATACGTCACGTAAAGTGTAAATAAAACCCAGCTAACTACACCCAAAACGAAATTCACCCTCTTTCGCTCACACAGGGCCATGCAGTCTCCGTCTGCAGATTATTATGTATTGTGGTAATAAATATAATGCATGTTTAGAACTTGTGCGTTTGAACAATTAAATTCAGGGGTTCCTCTGTGGTATTGAATGTGAGAAGTTTAATAATGAGTGTACAGGAGAGCAGCTCTTACTAACTTTCCTAAATTATATGTAGTGTAAAATCAGAGAAGTAAATCATTGAATGCACCTGCCATGAACAGATTGGAAAGAAAATACAGATAAAATCATTTACCTGCTACATCTTCAAAATGATATAGAATGTGACTACATATTCATTTACATAACAGTACAGGGGATTAAAACTCTGCTTTAACAAGGCTGTCTTTTAAAACGCGTGGTTAAATATAGAATTAGTACGGTATATGCTGTGTTTTGCGCTAGCTGCAATTTTAAAATGGGAGAGAATTTAAATAAGTTTTTTCCTTAAACTGTTTCATGATAGCAGAAATTATAAAAGGAGTGAATAGATGAATGGAATTGGTTTAACCAGTGTTTCACTATAATGCATTTTATGAAAAGAAGGAATATGACTACAGGATAGCTCTAACTAGTGTTTTCTACCAGTTCACTTATTAAAGAGAGTTAATTTCATATATAATTGATTTTAACCCAATTGAGTTTGTATTAAGGGTTGATTTACTGAGCACACCTTTTGACAATGAATGGTAACAAAAAAACCGTCACTGGCCATATAAAGGACTGGAATGTGAATAAGCCATTTATGACCTAGTGCTTGCTCTGTTCCAAAGGTCTTTAGGGGTCTGTAGTGACTGCCTCCCTTGGTTTACATGGACAGGTCCTGGTTGTTGTACAGTTTAGGATCCTGAGAAGTTTTGTTACAAATACACACATTTTCAATGGCCCTCCTCTACGGTCACTACTAGGACTGGAGGGGGATAGAAAATCGACTGATATATCACCGAAGGCTGCCCAGTGAGAGGTGCTATCGGGCAGTGGTGCACCAGACGTTTGCCTACTATGTCATAGGACCCATGTATTCCTCATGTTGCTTGCAAGCGCATATAAAGTGCCATTCTGAAGCACGTGGGGTGTATAACGGAGTAACTGATTTAATTCTGTGAGTTTATACATACTATACAGAGTATAAAATGCACTGGTCACCAACATTTAAAATAAATATGTGCCCTATGGTCACCCTACCTCTCACATCACATTTGGCCTAACACAGCCACCACTTTGTGTATGTAACGGCAGAGGCTTTCTACCATTATTCTGCATTGAAGCCAAGTTGGTATACCCCATAATGGATCATACTTAAACCAGGAATTAAAAAGGGACATATAGCTAGTATTAGGCATGACATGATTTTTAAACACAATGGATTTTAGATTAATATTTTAATAATAATTTAGCTCACAAGGCTCTTGTACTTCAATCTCTTCCTATGCTGTACAATTTAGCCGTGTGGGCCTGACTTTCAGTTCTGATGGATTGCTTATTTATGTATTTTTAAATCTCCAACATAAGTTCTATAGCTTGTACAGAAACACTTCAGAGAAATAGGGATTAATTAGGTGGGTGACATACATGCTGAAAGAATAACGGATTCATGGCAGGGAGGTTGAATGTATTATTAAAGTATCTTAAAAACTGCTGAACAGCCCAAAAATATTTCATACAAGATACAGACAATTTATAATTATAGAATATAAAAATGTAGCCCAATATACCGGTAATATGATTTAGCCAAGAGTAAGTTTTGCCTGATAGCACCATCCATATTTCTTCATTTTCACTTCCCTACCCTTCTTTAAGCATCTGTATTGTGTGTGCGATGTCAATATGCTCAATACCTATATTACAATAAAGACCCCATGGCATGGAGATAAAAGGCCACGTTGTTTTTCAGAACACTACGAGGTTAACATACCGTATTAAACTCATGAAAGCAATTTATGAAACGTGTTAGCTTGAACTTGTTAACTGGATGGAGTGGGACTGCCGAGAGTCCTGACAAAGGCATAGCTACCAGTATAACATCACCTGCTCAGCGGACACTCCACATGCCGATCACCAGGGACCCAGCACACATGAGTCTTGCGCTAAGCTACTTGTGCCAGTGCCACCCAACACATTTATTGATATAGGACCCGAGGGACCTACATCGATGTTGAGCATTTTGATCTGGAACAAAGAAAAGGGTAGAGGGTAACACATCCTTGAGTTACATCACCCAGAGACCGAAGGCAACAAAGGCTTTCCTTTAACAGCCTTCCATGATTCCTGCTTACAAACCCCTATTCCTCCTATTTCACTAAAGTCACCTGCCCAATACATACTACAGCATGCATTTTGGGCACTTGTGTGTATTAATAATGCTGCTTGTCCATCGAAGCAGCCCCTTTATTAATGCTACATCCTGGGTTGCTATCTAAACCAAAAAGAAACTCATGCAATTTAAAACGTTCTGTGGTGTCCAGCGATTACGTTAAATTGTGTGAGAGTCTCTTTTGGGTTAAAATGCAAATCAGTCTGACTGATCCGCAATATAGCCATGAAATATTAGAGAGGACTCGACAAACTTGGGGTACTTTGACGTAGTGGCGGGCTAAGCAATATATGGCCATATAGTGTAAAGGTATCTCCAATATTTATGTGTTAGATATGTGTTTTCGCTGGGTATGCACTGGATTCTTGCTTTGTTTTGTGTACTTATTTATCATTATTCTAGCAGCACCACATGAATCTGAATGTGTATGCCTTGTTTGCTTTTTAGGCTGTGCACTCGCATTTCTGTATATTTTTTTCACTATGCATAAAACTACCCATTCTGGGGCAAATTGATATTTGGGTATATAACACCCGTCACCTAACATACGCACTATCACACATTTATAAACTCACACGCACTTACACATACACACTCTGACATAAACACTTACACACTGACACACATGTGATTCGCCAAACTACTTTAGCTTCCAGGGACTAATGTATTACTTTGCTATGGCTTCCTCACTCTTCTGGCACTGAACGTGTTTTAAAACAGTAGATTGCTGTGTCACATTGATCAGTTGGTGCATGTCATATACTGACAGAACAGAACAAAAAGAGCTCTCCTGGTTTTATAATATACCTCATCTTCCACAGCTGTAAAACGCCTGACAACTTAAACAGGCTTTTTAGTTCTCTTTTACGAGAGTCTCTTTACTGTTTAGATTTTATTGCAAGTCACTCTTCAAGTCTGCCCCAACTTCATCTCTTTTAATATCTGTTGGTATGAGGGTACAACATCTCTCTGTCCAGTCTCATTACGGGGAGGATAATCAGCCCACATTCTAGAATGGAGATTTATATGTAAGGAAGCAAGGTCATCATTAGCGCCTCCTGGCGCAGGAATACTAATTAACTTGTAGACTTGACTTTATATACTCTTCATTTTTTGGCTAACATGGTAACTTACATGAGTTAATAGTAGCAGATTTAATAAAATATGTAATGCTCATTACCATAATACTGTGAGCTATAATGTTTGAAGGGAGTCATGCATGTTAAGGTCGGACCCATCCTAAGGAGATTTGAAGTAACACAATTTAATTGTGTATTCCCCAGACACAAAGCAGGATTCTCAAGGAGTTAAAATCTATTGATTTCTAGGACTAGCAAAGTGTCCCAGTGAGGTAACATGTTAACAGCCCCAAAGCTAATATTTGATAGCATGCCCAAGATCCTGCATGTGAAAATATAGTTCTTGTCTCAACTTCTAGAGATCAATAGCATATCATCTAGTGCTGAAATGTTAATCCTGGTTTCCTGGACCAAGAAATCCTGGTCGTAATGTGAAAGTTAATTGCCTATTTTGGAACTGTGCATATTGTTAAGAATAACCAGAAGGCCCTTAAACCAGGGAAAAGTTATAAAAAATTAATCATGTGGGGCAGAAAGGATTTTCAAGTAACTGTCTGTTTGGCGCAAAAGAGTTGTGTGGACGATTAAACAATGAAAGATCAAATACCTTTTATTTTTTTTAAATAAATATTGGTAGATTTAAAGGGAAATTTGTGATTTAGAACTTGGTTAACAAGTAAGCTGCAGGTTAGCAAATCTGCTTTCCAACCCACATCGACTCGATTATCTTGCGGTCGAGTGTGTGCAAGTTGTGATTTTTACGAGTGTAAATGAAAATTAGAATTTTCATTCTTTACACCAGGCACCAGTGCCAGATTTGATGAAGTGAACATGTGCGAGGGCCAACCATTTTGCCTGACATTCTTTGAACCATTAAAATTAAATGTAAATTTAATTGGGCAACTTATCTGTGGAGCCTTATCAGTCTGGAACACGGGCCGCAATTGGCCCGTGGGCCGGACTTTGGACATGCCTGCTTTAGACAATATACTACGAGTCCCTTGTATGACACATGATGTAGCTGCATGCTATTAACACTATTGTCACAATGTAGCACATTAGTTGGACCCATATATTGTCTGATGTGGGCCACTAAGGTCAGCAGATCGCTGTCATGTATCTACTTTGATGTATTGGTATTATATCTGCAACCCTAGAAGTATAGATACAGGGAATAAAACAAAGATCCTGCCTTTAAGAGCATGCAATCTAATAGCATGCTCTTTAATATATAGAATAACAGTAGCTCTGATAAACAGTACACCATGCGAAGCCCAGCAGAGTCTGCATACTGAAGTCAGCTAACTGGTGTTTAACAAAACAATCATTATTAGCCATGGAAAACTCCCATAAAACAGCAGGGAGTGCTCTGGGGCCAAGGAGATTAATAAATAGGGAGAAGGGAAATGGCTGTTGCTGAGCGTAACTAGAAGTTATCTTTGTAATAAATAAATGATAAAGGAGTGGTTGCATTACCAAGTCATTTGTGGGGACAGCATATGGGAGAGGTTGGATAGCACCTTATCCCTCGCCGCTCCCCGTTCACACATTGCGGCAGCGAGGGATTCTGACACCTTGTTTTAGGAAGATGTATTGTCCATCGGAATGGGCACTCACAGCAATTTTAAGCAAGCTTTTAGAGCTGTGATTAAATATTCAGAATGCCCATCGCTAGCTCCTATTAATACAAAAGACATCTTGTTTAATGGGGTCTGCTTCTTTCAAGGTTTCTGCAGGAAGGAATGGCAATGCAACCTTTTCTGTAAAGTTAATCACAGCTCGTGCAGTATCTTCTGTTAGCTTTACAAGGTCATATGAGAATATTTACAGAGAAGGTCATCATTAATTTCTACAGTCACCATAGGGCAGTGCAGAAAGTATAGTTTAAATAGTAGGTTCCAAAAAACTCAAAAAAGTTTCTTTTGAGAGTTATACACTAGAAGAGTAAATACTTTGTTGTATATGCAGTTTATACTTTGTTTAGAACCACAAACCCAACTCTTCTCGTTGCTTCATGGTAGAGGTTATTATCTTCAACTTATTGCTTTGGTTGCCTCAAATTTGATAACTTCTACAATGGGTGACACTGCAAATCAAGTTACACTTTGCATTTTTGTACTTGTGTCATTGTGTCTGCTGTGTGTATTTATGTTTTGCTAGACTCCATAGAACCTCACTGGATTGAGAGGGGTTAATGGGTCTCACCAGCAGCCCGTGACTTGTCTTGTAGAACATCAGTCTCTATCTCACTGGCTGTCCTACTCTCCCCGGATCAGCACAAGCAGATGGTAGTGGATGGAAATCACTGGGGCTTTTCATGGCTTGAGGCTGTGAGGTTGATGAGGACAAAAAGCTGGCTCGTCTCATCATAATCAGTGTTCTTTATTTTAAATTGACAAGCCTATACTGGAATTAAAAGCTGTGAAAATGTGCAGAGATGTGAAATGTTTTTCTCCTTTCTAAACAATCCCAGTCCTGGCTGCATCTTATATTAGCAACGGATCCACAATATGGAATCACTTTCCTATCAGTACCCAGCAGGCTGGTTTTCTTGGGGGGGGTCATGTCGGGTGACTGTCCCGTGACACATTAATGGTGTCTTTTTTAATGGGTTGAGTGCTCAGGTAGTCAGGTAAAGGGTCTGTGTGGTACGTGTATGCGTGTATAATGTGCATGTTTCGATTGCCTGTGTGCATTAGTTTGACAGTGGTATGTGTCTCAACACACAGACTCAGGGGTGTCTGCGGTATAGTATATGTTGGTTTGCTTACAGTGGTCAGTATACCTTTGCATCAATAGGGCTTAGAGTAGGGTGTTTTTAGTTTGTCGGCCTACTGGGAGCTCTATGAAATGACATCATGCCTATTGAAGGGCCCAGAGGACAACTGCTGCATATGGTAAGCCTGGCACCAGGGCAGCTGTCCCTTTAGCTTCACCCTAAAGATGGCCCTATTAAAACCCACCTTACAGTTTACGTATATCATGGATAGACGTATCATAACTTCATGTTCTTAGGATCTTTGTGATTGTTCACATTAAGTTATTACTACTCAATTGTTTCAATGCTGGGAGCTGTTGATTGGCTCAGGCAGCTTTTGAAGGTGTCGGTGAGAAGGTTAATTAGATAATGCTGGCTCTGGCACAGGCTGCCTTCAGTTTTAGCTCGAAAAACTTTTAAACTAATTATCTTCAAAACAATTACACTTTTTCTAAAGAAAAGCACAAACTACAGATAATTTTAATAAGTGATTTTGCTAATGCTAATGCTTACTTATGTTAAAGCTGCAACAGCAATTGTTCTGCTTAAAAGTTTAAGTTCAGGTTTTGGGCGCTTAAAAGATATTTAAACAGTAATTTCAGCATTTAGAATCCTCGGACATGCATAAAGAGTGTAAAAGAGCCAAAGCAGTGCCACATTGATCATAAAGAAACTGAATTTATCTTGTATAGTATTATTTAATACAATACACATTTTATATAAATGATAATTGTCATTGCTGATATGAGAGACTAAATTGCTAAGTGTATATATAAATTACAGTGTGCCAATGCAAAAATGTGAACTTTCTATATTGGAGAAGGCCCAGAGAAGGCCTATTTTTTGACCTACCAATATCTTCATGAACCTTGCGATTTTAGGATATATTCGCAATTATCCCCAGTTGAAAAGGATACCCTTTTCTAACAAGACAACAATATTTTGCTGATAGAAAAAAATGTATTGGGAGTTGTACACCACAAATATATTTATAATCTTGTTCATGTCTTCTTGCAGGTGGTTGATAGATGTGCAAAATAGCAATTTCACACCTTCCTTGTATTTACACTCACTGGCCATTTTATTAGGTACACCTGTTCAATTGTTTATTAACACAAATAACTAATCAGCCAATCGCATGGCAGCAACTCAATGCATTTAGGCATGTAGACGTGGTCAAGACAACTTGCTGAAGTCCAAACTAAGCATCAGAATGGGGAAGAAAGGGGATTTAGGTGACTCCGAACATGGCATGGTTGTTGGTGCCAGACAGGCTGGTCTGGGTATTTCAGAAACTGCTGATCTACTGGGATTTTCACACACAACCATATCTAGGGTTTACAGAGAACGGTCCGAAAAAGAGAAAATATCCAGTGAGTGGCAGTTGTATGGACAAAAATGCCTTGTTGATGTCAGAGGAGAATGGGCAGAGTGGTTCGAGATGCCAGAAAGGCAACAATAACTCGAATAACCACTCATTACAACCAAGGTATGCAGAATACCATCTCTGAACGCACAAGACGTCAAACCTTGAAGCAGATGGGCTACAGCAGCTGAAGACCTCCCCAGGTGCCACTCCTGTCAGCTAAGAACTGGAAACTGAGGCTACAATTGGAACAGGCTCACCAAAATTGGAAGACTGGAAGAATGTTGCCTGGTCTGATGAGTCTCGATTCCAGCTACAACATTCAGATGGCAGGGTCAGACTTTGGCATATCAACGGTTCAGGCTGGTGGTGTAATGTGTGGAGGACATTTTCTTGGGCCCCTTAGTACCAATTGAGCATCGTTTAAACACGACAGCCTACCTGAATATTGTTGCTGACCATGTCCATCCTTTTATGACAACAGTGTACCCATCTTCTGATGGCTACTTCCAGCAGGATAATGCACCATGTCATCTCACATCATCTGAAACTGGTTTCTTGAATATGGCCACAGTCACCAGTTCTCAATCAATAGAGCACCTTTGGGATGTGGTGGAACGGGAGATTCGCATCATGGATGTGCAGCCGACAAAACTGCAGCAACTGTGTGATGCCACCATGTCCATATCGACCAAAATCTCTGAGGAATGTTTCTAGCACCTTATAGAAAGTATGCCACGAAGAATGAAGGCAGTTCTGAAGGCAAAAGGGGGTCCAACCCAGTACTAGTAATGTGTACCTAATAAAGTGGCATTATTCAGAAATGAATATTTGCCAGTAGTCTCTGTGTCTGATCTACGGTCTTATTGAAGGGATAACATGAACCAAGAAAAGAAGCATAATTACCTAATCTCAGGGATCATTGTCATACCTTCTTCGGGAGACACTTCTTTTTTTGCAGCATACGTAGCGACCTTTAATTGATAGCTGTTACATTTTCAACATTTTTAGCAAGTTTTATAGCCTTGTAGTCTAAGAGCTTGTTTTTTAAACCATCACACTGTTTGCTGTATATGATGACTAAACCTTTCATCTTCAGCACCGTAGACATTCTTAATAGTACCCATTATTGCATCCTCCTATCACATGACAAGCCTGGAAATCATTATTTATATATTGTCAAATATGTCATAGTTATTCTGAGCCACAAATTATATTCTTAGGCTATAAAGGATCATCCAACTTTTTTAAAGTTTTGTGAATTCAGATGAAGGACAAATTACATACTGAGAAAATCAATATTTTGTAAGTTTTTCAGGCAGATAGTACTAGGTAAGTGACTATTACTGTCAATGAAAGCAGATTTTACGACACTATTTGGTAGGTCAGTTGATTTGCATAACCATGGAGGCTCAATCTGATTGTCTGATTTGTTTAGTTGACATAACTCAGTTGGCTATTGTCGTAAGCAAGAATCCATCTAAACCTGACAAAATACAGACTGTTCCACTTCCTCTAGAACCTCTAGAGGCCCAATTTTTTTGACATTCATATTTTATCATCAGAAGGTCACAATAACAATGCTACCCTCCTGTGACCATGGAGAGATTGTGATGTTAAATGGAAAATATTAACACTAACCACAAAACTGATGTTCGTGCAATTCTGACTTTTTCATCTCGTAAAGAACTGGGAAATAAAAGCAGACCCTTTCATTTCCCTTAAAATCATATTGGTTTGTTGTCGGTTCTTGCCTTTGCTTGCATGCCAAGTGCACGTACAAATGGGCCAGAAATATTAATTCTGCAATGTCAGTTTATTCAGTGTGCTTCACGCAGTGATGGGCCAGAGAGAGTCAATATCACGAGGAAAAAAATCAGCTTTTTCTTAAATTGAATTCACTGGCAATTTAGAATAAGTAATTTTAGCCTCCGTATGAGTGCACGTGTGCATTCACCTACTAAATACTCTCCCACAGACTCCGCTATCTTTTTGCTTGTTTTGGTTATTATTCCGTAGATTGAAATCCAACAACGCTGTCAAACGCAGCATCTGCTGGCTGGCTGAGCAGAGAATTAATTAGGGGGAAGTGGGCTCTTTGGGCAGAGCTGGGTAACGAGGCAGATATTCCAAGATTCGCTCTTTTGGTTAGAAATACATTTTCAAACAAGAATGATACAAGTATGTATGACTGCTCGCCGTAGTTAATCTTCTGGCTTGTAACCATTTACATGCCAAATAAAAAAGGCAATATTGTTAACAGTAGAATAACACGACATCAGAATTTCCACGGAGGAAGAGAACAGAGAGACATTTCACTATTTTAAATGTGATAAATGAGTTGAATCTGCAGATGTTGGTGTAAATCTATTAAGGGCTTGACACAAGGCAAAACATTGTCAACAAAATCTAGATATAAATGTGGGGGAAAGGACACATTTCATCAAGATGTATTAGGGGCACCTTTTGTATATGCAGCTGGTGTTTGTGTGCTTTTGGGAATAATGCTATGACCCTCTCATCAAATGCACTCCAGCGTAGACGTGTGTTCTTCTAAGCTTGTCTGTATAAGAAGGGTCCTTTAACTCCAAATGTTCCATGGGAATCCGACAGTAATGTATTAGTCCAGATTAGCACAGATAGCCTAGTCTGCAGGTTTCCCTTTATTAACTAATTCTGTTATGTAAACGAAAGGCCTGCCTGTGATCTTGTCAGCAGGGGACCTCTATGCTGTTGGTAAGAAGTCACTGACTAACATCTGAGGTGCCTTACTCTCAAGTGCCATTGATACAAATATGATCAAGCAAGTCTTGATGAATCCCAGGAGTTAGGTAGCTATGGGTCTTTTTTAGGTCTGACTAACTTTTTGCCCTGTCTTATATTGATCTGTATGAGTACACTTCTTTCTTGCTTCTACAAAAATACCAAGTAAGCTCACAGATTTATCTCTCTGGCTTTTACTGCTCTACTAATTGTCAAGCCCTGTTATAGATTCTCATTTAAATTCCTTAAAATATGCTAATAGCAAATAGCACTTGCCAAAAGTGAACACGTTCCGCATTTTGTATATGATATATACCATATGAAGCTACAGATTAGATTAAGTTCTTCTAGTGTTTTTGTAAAGGCTTTGGAGAGAAAAAGAAAAAACAATTCTTCAAGGACTCCAGAATGTGAGATAATGAAAGGCCATGCTTCTTTCTTAAAAAGTCCCTTTAGCGACCCCTGGCTACTACGGTATGTTCCAAGTACTTTAATAAATGCTGTACTTGGTGTAGTTATTCTGCTTTATATCTATATTTTATGCTGTGGACCTTTAATTATCTTACATGTCAGGGTACTATAAAATATGCACATTATATATCAACTGAACACCAAATTAAAGTTCTAAGCATAATAATTATAATGATAAGGAGATGATATCCCAAGATATTTAAAAGTAGAGCAAGGTATGGTCATTTGATGTATCAGAGTATACATTGCTCTTCAGCAGTACACATTTGCAGTTTTTAATATGCAGCTAGGATAAGAACAGCCAAAAAATAGAACTTAAACATGCCCCTAAGGTAGAAGCCCCTTGCAGACTGGTATTTATTTTGAGTGTAAGAAGCGAAGCCAAGATTCAGCAAGGAACACCTAAAATGCAGTCATTCTTGTCACATCCATTCGAGGCTGACTGACTTTCCTCCAGATAATCACAGGCTGTTTAACAGCTCCCAGTCGATAAAGTGACTTTACCATCAGACAAGCCGCTGCCGGGAGAAGCAGTAACATCACCTGGTGTGAGTTCTTACACCAAGTGCCAAAGGGAGCCAGGAGAGGGAGATAAAGAGAAAGAAGGAGATGAGTCCCTTGGAATTAAATGAATAACTACAGAATTATAAATAGAGTAAAAAAATGCAAAAGGAATGCATTCTCAGAGGAAACTGCGACAATATATTGAAGTTTCTTTCCATTTTTAAGCTAAGTATGAAAGGTGCAAAACACTATTGAATAGTACATGTTCCTTAACGGGTAGCAGTTATATGGATTCCGTATACTAATCCATAAACAGCGCATAGGAGTCCTACAGGATGAAGACTTAAAACTTCTCATGCAAAATGCTCTCCTTTGGGAAATCAGAGTTAAAAATCAGTCAAATGAATAAACCATGAAGCTTTCATTTTAGGAGTAGGCAATATGCAGAAAGGTGTATGAGAATCCGGCAAAATTACAAAGAAGAAAGGAAGATCTTATATCCAGCACACAACTGTGTGGCCATCAGATCTTTTCTATTCTTTTATTTTCTTACAGGGTAAAGGTTTTTTCAGAAAAAGTAATTGCCTATTTGTAGATTTTTTTTTATTTTGGGCCTATTAAAAAAGCAATTGTTAAAGCTGAAATAAGGTGCTTAAAATCTGATTAGATGCAAAGGTGATGACACAGAAACAACAAGAATGAGATTTTTCATGAGTTTTCATGTTTTCACTGTGGTTGATTACTGGTAGGATTGCATCTGTATTTTCTGTCACATGTATTCTGCCATAGCAAATGACATGAAAATTAGCTTGGTGATTGAGGAGGAATCAACATGTAATGTGCTCATTACTGTAAGGCTGCTGAAGGCTAATCTAAAACACAAGCGATGAAATAGTATAGACCATATGAATAAGTTGTAAAAGCTTCCTGCGTTAAAAGCCATCTAAAAAACCCTTTGATGCTAGGCCTCATAGATTGCATTATGGGTACAAATCTTTGGTTTTGGTCAAATCAATGCCTCATAGTGGATTTACAAATCCCTCACCTTCCAACAACTATAACCTAAGGTATATTCTGACCTAAGCAGCTTAGGCCTTGGAGTGGCAGGTCCTGGGGGACAACCCTTCTACCACCAAACAAGGGGCAGATCAGCTATTGTGCTGCTCAGCGTGCAGGTTACAAGTCCAATAGAGGACTGTACTGAGCCTGTACAGCCTCCATAGTATGCTCTTCCCAGGTGGCGCGTGCTCTTAATAGGACATCATATCTCGGAGCTCCACAGTAAGCCATGAAGGAGCTGGCCAGAGATGCTATGCTGGGTCTGGCCTCAGGCAGTGCCGAAGATAAATATATTGCTGACTATGATAACCAGTTCCACAACATAATGGATAGATTGCAAAAGATAATGCATCCATGTACTTGTAACTGAACTTGGTTCTTTATGTTATAGAGGGAGGCAGTCAGAATTGCTTTTACATATTCAGCACTGTACAAAATATTCAGTACTGTGCAAACGTTTGTGAACCTCCTTAAAGTGTTACGTTGAAAAAGTATTTGCCCCCTTCCCGGTTTCTTTTATTTTTGCATATTTTTCAAACTAATTTTAATATTAGACAAAAATAACCCAAGAAAACATGCAGTTTTTAAATGATTTCATGTATAGAATGGAAAAAGCTATCCAACCATACCTGGCCCTATGTGGAGGAAAAATCCCCCACAGTTAAATCAACCAATTAACCAAATTTAATTAATTTAATAATTGTTAACTAGACACACCCAGGCATGATTACTGCCGGTCCTGCTGAATCTAAACATCAATTAAATTGGAAGTGTCTTGCAAAGTGAAGTAGGCTAAAAGGTCTCAAGAAGCAACACATAATTATGCGCTCTATAGAAACTCAAGAACAGATGATAAACAAAATCATTGACATCTATCAGTCTGGAAAGTATTACAAAGATTTTGCTAAGGCTCTAGTACTCCAGCAAACAAATGGAGAAAACTTGGGACAGGGTTGATCCTTCCCTGGTATGGCTGGAAGACCTTGTTCTCGTTACATCACCGCATTCCTCAACATGAAAATCAAAGCAACCGTCAGACATAGAGAAGGAGAATGCTTGGCTATCGCTTCTTGGCCTAAAGCTCATAAGTAGCTGGGTTGGGCAGGACGATGATCCGAAGTACACAAGCAAGTCCACCTCTGAATGACTCAAAAGAAACAAAATGAAGGTTTTGGAGTGGCCTAGTTAAATTCCTGACTTAAATCTGATTGAGATGCTGTGGCATGACTTTGAAAAGACAGTTCATGCTCAGAAATCCTCCAACATGGCTGAATTAAAACTATTCTGCCAAGAAGAGTGACCAAAGTTCCTTCACAGTGATGGTAAACACTCATTTGATTGCAGTCATTGCCCCCAAGGGTGGCACGAGCAGTTATTAGATTCAGGGAGGCAATTACTTTTTCACATGAGTGATACAGGTTTTAATGAACTCTTTGTCTTCAATAAAAGCTGCATTTTTGTGTTTACTCACTTTCTCTTTGTCTTATATTAAAATTAGTTGGATGATCAAAACCAGTTAAATGTGACAAATAAGCAAAAATAGAAGAAATCTGGAAGATACTTGCAGCACTGTATATAAAGCAGTTTTCGTGAGTAAACACTCCTGCAGGGGCAGCTGTAGGTTTTCATAAAATCCAAGCACCAGCTATGTCCATCATCATAAAAGAAATATAATGAGTACAATGTATTACTGAATTAATATTACGTGAATAGTAAATTTAAAAGAAAGTAAATAAGCATTTATTAAATCAACTGTGTGAGAGCATGTGAAGAATCCCACCTTGCGTCAGTCGATCTTTATCATCATCATTATTGTGCTTAGAAATTGAATTAATGATATATAATGTGCACATTTCATTAAAAAAAAGGTATTTTTCACACCAAAAACAATCTGAAATTCACAAATGGCTTGTCATCAATTTTATCTCTTACGGTAAAAGCTGTATCTAATCCCTCCACCCCTCAGAAGGGATGATCATTCTTGGACCTGTTACTACCATTCGCTAGCAGGTGTCGCGCATGGGCCTTGAGCGAGTGGATAATTGTCTGCCTTCGAGGTCAATTTAGCTCCAAGGCTTTGTGCAGGTCCCGTAGGCCTGTATTATTTAGAGCTGTTCCAACGTTGGTTACTGTGTTTGTCATTAAAGTGGTCTGCACTATTATTCCTGACTCCTGAGGGGGGGGTGACGATATGATTCTCATCTCTGTCATATGACTCGCAGGAGCGGAGTGGAGGGGGCAATGGGGGCAGCTTTGCACCCCCACTGATTTCCATTGCGGGAAAGTGCACTCATAAATAACATTTATTTCTGCTCTTTTGATTAGCAAGAAAGGGACTGAAATGGGCTACAATTATAGCTGTCATGTCCTAATATCTTAATGCACAGCAATAATTCACCAGCATGCAGGGACCCCTGTGTATGTCATTCATATTGGTATTTTTGTTACGAGTAAAAGGTTCACATTTTCTTCATTTTAACCTTTTACCTGCTAGACCTTGGATCAAATTTAATGGTAGATTAATCCTAGTGTTTTTATTTATTTATTTATTGGCATTTTTTTTCTTCTATGATATTTTATTCGCAGAATGAAATGAAAGCTTGTTTTGCCTTGGGTCAGATTACTCCTAATAGAGGAAACGGAATCTCTGACCTCCCCACAGTATAAGTAATGCCTGAAGGTGTATTAGAGGGAATAGCTTATTTAATGCTTAGATGCAAAATCAACATAGCAGGAATTAATGATCTTTTTTTAATGCACATTGACAGTTAACAAGCTCTTTAATGCAGATGATAGCATATAGATAGCTTGACTATTATTTAATTGAATTGCATTGGCAGAATACCCTACATGATTGTGCCCCTTTCCCCATCCCTAACTATATGCTTTCCAATAGCACATCTTCATGCACGTGAAATACTTAAGTACAGCCAGCTCCAGCACTGGCTCGGGGGATACTGAGGGTGGGGGTCTGTCGAGACCCCAGTGCACATGCGCTGAAAGCATTCTCATTGATTTTCCAGCAATATATTTTTTTATGTCACTTTTAGGCTGACCAACAATGCAGATAATTTGTATGATGCCACGCTTATGGCTGAGGCCTTAATGGCATTTTTTTGTTTTGTTTTTAACACAATTCGATTCAGCCTGATGTTCAGATTTCAATGGGGGAGGTCGGGTACCCTTTTGAAGACTTCAGTGGGCCTTCTGTCTGGAGAGATACCAAGAACACCTAGCCCTAGCGCAGGCCTTTGAAGGTTCGGATTCCATTGTGGCCCTCACTTGGGCACGTTGGCACCAACCACCTATTTTTCCCTTCACAGCGAAGCACTGAAAAAAAACAAATATAATCATATGACATGCTAAACAAAACAATAATAAAATGCATATTTTATGAAATATTTTTTTAGCACATGCAAATAAAAAGAATATGTCAATATTATGTACCTGCAGTAAAATCTTGATTATAAGATAATGCAATGTGCAGACTTAATTTAGACCAAAAGTTGTATAAAACTTCATTTATCTTTTATTCATCTTTATTTATTTACACATGTATAACATGCATCAAATCTTCAGGTGTCTTTAACTAGTAAAACATATTATTCATGAGTTTTTATTTTTTTACATCCCTTTTACCTGACTGAGAATGTTTCAAACATGCTTTTAGATATTGCTTTTGATGTTTACATAGTAGAATAAGAAACTTTAAGCAGTGGAAAGGGACACATCGTTAATTTTAAAGAGGTTCTATTTTATTTAGTTGTATCACATACTCAGTTTGTAATAAAGTAGTTTAAAGTTATATGCACTCTGCTTTATGTCTTTTTATTAGCTAGATAACATCCTGTAAAAAGGAGTCAACAGAATAAGGACCATTCGATATGAGAATAATGTGATCAATAGCATTTTAAAGTTTTAATTATAAGGAACTTGTTGTACATATGCTTTGATAATCAAAAGATTAGAATCACAACATAATTAAGGAGGCTCTAATTCCTTTTCTTATCAATGGATGGTGTGGGATGATACAGGGAGCTCCAGAGGATACAGTTCCTTGAAAAAAGTATTCACTGGAATTAAAATGGATTTGTTGGGGGTTTGTATCATTTGATTTACACAACATGCCTAACGCTTTGACAATGCAAAATATTTTTTTATTGCGAAACAAACAAGAAATAACACAAAAAAACAGAACTATTCCCCTCTCCCCAAACCAATACTTAGTAGAGACGCCTCTTGCAGCAATTACTGCTGCAAGTCTCTTGGGGTACGTCTCTATAAGCTTGGCACATCTAGCCACTGGCCGTTATTCAAGGCAAAACCGCTCCCACTCCTTCAAGTTGGTGTACTGCAATCTTAAGTCATACCATAGATTCTCGATTGAAGTCTGGGCTTTAACTAGGCCATTCCAAGACCTTTAAATGTTTCCCCTTAAACCACTTGAGTGTTGCTTTAGCACTATAGTTAGGACCATTGCCCTGCTAGAAGGTGAATCTCCCAGTCAATTTTAGTTTCATCTGACCAGTTTACTTTCTTCCATATGTTTGTTGAGTCTCCCACATGCCTTTTTTCTTTAAACAACATTTTTTTGCTGGCCGCTCTTCCGTCAAGCCGAACTCTGCGGAGTGTATGGCTTAAAGTGGTCCTATGGAGAGATACTCCAATCCAGGGGTTCTCAAACTGCGGCCCTCCAGCTGCTGCAGGACTACATCTCCCATACTCCTCAGCCAGCCCCTTAGCTGAAGGAGCATTATGGGAGATGTAGTCCTGCAGCAGCTGGAGGGCCGCAGTTTGAGAACCCCTGCTCCAATCTCTGCAGTGGAGCTTTGCAGCTCCTTCAAAGTTATCTTTGGCATCTTTGTCACCTCTCTGATTAATGTCCTCCTTGCCTGGTCCATGAGTTTTGGTGAGCGGACCCCTCTTGGCAGGTTTGTTGTGGTGCTGTATTCTTTCCATTTCTTAATAATGTATTTAATGTGCTCCGTGGGATGTTCAAAATTTGGGATATTTTTTTAGAACCCAACCCTGATCTGTACATCTCCACAACTTCGTCCCTGACCTGTTTGTAGAGTTCCTTGGTCTTCATGGTGTCGCTTACCCTTTGCTCAGTGGTGTTGCAGACTCTGGGGCCTTTCAAAACAGGTCTATATATACTGAGATCATGTGACACTTAGATTGCACAGGTGGACTTTATCTAACTAATTATGTGACTTCAGAGGGTAATTGGTTGCACCAGATCGTATTTAGGGCTTCATAGTAAAGGGGGTGAATACATACCATATTTGCTCGATTATAAGATGACCCCGATTATAAGACGACCCCCCAAATTTGAATATTAATTTAGGAAAAAAAGAATAAGCCTGAATATAAGACGACCCTATAGGAAAAAAGTTTTACCAGTAAATGTTAATTCATCTAAACTATTTTTTTTTAATAAAAGCTATGATTGAGAAAAATATTTTGGTTTTATTTCCTTCTATTTTTCAAACTGCCCCCCAGTTATGCACATCTGCCCCAGAAATGCCTTATTCCCCCTATATGCCACTGTGCCCCATGATATGCCTTTTAACCCTCTAAATGCCACTGTGCCCCATGATATGCCTTGTAACCCTATATGCAACTGTGCCCCATGATATGCCTTTTGACCCCCTATGTGCCACTCTGCCTCCAGAAATGCCTTATACCCCTATATGCCACTCATGCATTTAGAGGGTTAAAAGGCATATTATGGGGAAGAGTGGCATATAGGGAGGTTTAAGGCATTCAGGAGGCAGAGTGGCGTATAGAGGGTTAAAAAGGCATTTCTGGAGGCAGAGTGGCATTAAGGGGGTTAAAAGGCATTTCACAGAGCACTCTTCCTCCAGAAATGCCTTATGCCCCTCATTTGACACTCCAAAAAACTTCAAAATGGAGATCAATGACAGGGTAAGAGTTAACGTCACTTTCCTGCTGCTACTGGTTGTATAATTAAAACGAAGCAAGAACTTTAAGCAGTCAAACCCAGTTTTATGTAATTAAAGATTATTTGACTAAACTATTCCCAGGCATTAGTATATCTGGGTCTATGTGGGGAACCCATGTGGGAGTTGGGATATTTGTGCCTTTGTTTCTGCTATGACGTGTGAAGTGTCTACATGCAGTCCGCTCCCTCGCTATACCATCTGTGAGAAGGATCCTGGAGCCACAAATCTGCTGTGCCCTTTGGGCTGAGATATACCACGGTTTTCGGGGCACTGACGTTAAATTTGAGTAGGAGTCGTCATTGCCAGCTCATTTGTCTGTATGGTTCTATGGAGGGCTGTTGGTATGACATGAAACTTCAATTTACATTTCTTGTGATGGCTTCCACAGCATACCTCTGGCAGAGAATTTGTAGTTCCACCAGCTGTCTGTAATCCAGCTATCGCTCTTTTAAACCCAGCTAGGGAAGTCATTCACTAAAGTTAGCACTGCTGCATTGCAGTATGGCTGTCATTGAATAAATGGTATCTTAATAAGTTAAGTTTAGCAACTTTTTAAATGTATTCTAATACTTATGTGCCCTAGCCCTTCTCTTTTATCTAGTAGCCCTACTCTTCTGAATCCCTCTACAGCAACCTCAGCAGATCATAGTGTGAACAGGCTAGCCATACAACTTATTTTTAAATGTAGCTTTCCGTTGCGATTTGAATCAGGTTCATATTCTGGGCTATACAGAAAATATTTGCAACAAACCCATTCTTGTAATGACATCAATAAAAATGTACTCTCGGTAAACTGCTTATCAAATCGTTGAGATCCACAATTTTCAAATACAATTTGCTCTCTTTCCCGTTCCACAGGAATCTCTTACTATACAACTATGGTTTTTTGCGGGACATCAATATCTGGCACCCCTTTGTCACCATAGGGATTTACTGCTCTACCCTGTCAGCCTCCATGAGCAACCTGATCGGAGCCTCCCGCATCTTGTACGCTTTGGCAAAGGATGATCTCTTTGGTAAGTGCTGTTTGTGAGCCACAGAAATCAGCAACGTCTTTGTTTCAGAGGGACATTTAAATAATAATCTAGATGTCGGTCCTAGTTTCATTTGTATTGGTCGTTTTCATTAATTAACAATTTCTCATCAATACAAAATAACTATCTGAGCTCCTTTCATTCTCTTAAAAATGCAAAAGCTGTTATTTCTTAACCCCTTAAGGACAATGGGCGGTCCCTAAACCCATTGAAAACAATGCATTTTGAGCCCGTACATGTACGGGCTTTGTCATTAAGGGGTTAATGAATGTATAATGAACAGGCAAAGAGGAAGGAGGGATTCGGGGGCATGCAGGTTAGGGTGCTAGAAGTATGTATGAAGGGATATTAAATGTCATTTTACTGCAACTAAACCATTATTAAAACAAAACAGGCTTGATTCCCCCCCCCCAAAGTATTGTAAACATAATGCTTTTTAACTTTGTCTGTATCACGTCGCAAAGATTCAAAAGTCACATTATTTTTAACGGGACAAATAAACCATCTGATTAACTCCACTATTGTAATAAGTACCCGGTTTGGCACTAGCAGGGAAACGACTCCATAATAATCACAAAAATAGCTATACATTAATAATATCTAGGTGGATAAATGCCACTCACTGCTCAACCCTGCTTAGTAATACCATGAAACGCATAATAGCTGATCATATGTTACAGTTCAGCGGGTATGAGACGCTTCTAGCTATTGTACATAAAATAAAATGATGACAATGTTTTGATTTAGATTGTACGTATTACCCCAGCGACTGGCACGTAGGCCGTACAATACATATGCATTATAGAATGTATAGCACTGCTGCATGGAAACTGCGACGGAGATCTTCCATAAAAGTTTGACTCTCCTAAGCCTGACAGCCTCTCCGAGGGGGGCTCGCTCTGCCCAGAAAAGTTCTCATTACTCAGGAGAAAATGAGCCCCCACCCCAGCCAGAGCGCCAGTTGATAATAACACAGCTCTGCGTCTCGGCATCTTGAAACCTCTTGTTCTGATTAGAGTACTCTCATGAAGATTACCTCCAAGAGCTCCTTTCTTTCCGTATACATGTATATTTTATCCTCACAAAGCCCGAATTAAGAGATCACAATGTCTAAACTTATTTAACATGGATGGAAATGTATTTCAAATTTAGAGGAGCAACCAAACTAAATCCTACAAGTGAATATATGGGCAAAAACCTATTCTTTTTTTATGTGTTATGCATTATGTATCGAAGCTGTTTTGTGCACTTTGGTTGACACTATGTAATACTACGAAACCACCATATTTTGGGTCTTAATAGAGTAGATCTGGACAAAAGAAAGACGTACAGTGGATTATGTGAATAGTAACGTCTGCAAATCTCACCCCAGTTGCAAATCTGCTTAAGTGACTCCCTTTAAAATGTTTTGTGCCTCTGCTTTTTTTTATTAAATACTAAAATAACTAGGCAACAATAACTTTGATTGCACTCTTTAAGCAGGGCGAATTCTGGTTGTGTTCCACTTTATTATTATGTGAATTCTGTACATTTTGGCATTTTGTACATTAAAAAGGAGTTATCTTTCCAAGATACAGTTAAGGTATGTTTAGTCTTATAATGTCTAGCAATAAAATGCTAGTGGAGAGAGTCATCTTGCTTTTCTGTTTCTGGTTTGTTTTGTGATGTCATAGTTGTCAGTCATCCCTGATAAATGCTAGAAATAAGGTCGCCTATGTGTTTCCAATGCCACTCAGTACACTATAATCCGTCTCTATAAAAAGTAAGTGGTCCACAGAAATATATGGCCATGATCCTCTTTAGCTCTCACACTCACTGCTGTTACATTTCACTTGTGGAACTCTCTTTTGGTGTTGCGTCGGACATAGTTGGTTTTTGTAATAGCATTGTATTGTCTCAGACCTGCTTCTTAGAGCACCTGCAACACATCCATAGTAATTGTCTTTGTCCTCGTGTGGCATGGCAGTTATCTTTGGCTTTCTTATTCACTGAAACTCCATGAAGTTCATGTCTTCTGTTTTGTTTGGCAGAAAGGACATAGGCAAATGTATAAATAAACAATGTAACAAAGTAGAGCAAGTGATGGAAAGATAATCCCTTCAACTGAGACACGTGGTCAGAGAAATAAATGCTATACAAAGAGAGGCTACTGCAATCACAATAGAACACACAATGAATGGCCTCACATCAATAAGTTTTCTCTGTACAAATGTATATAATAGCTTATAGTTCACTTCTTCATTGTAAATGTCGCACGCAGGTGGAAACTAGAATACTCTTATTTGGAAGTGTTACAGTGTTTTAAAAGCACAATGGGTCTGATTGATAAACATTTATAGCTATAGTTGTGCTCAAAAGTTTGCATACACTTGGAGGATTGGTTATATATATGCACCATTTTTAAAGAAAAGATGAGTTTCTTTTGTTTCTTATGGAATTCATATTCAACTGTGGGATATAACAGAATGGCACAATCATAAAACAAAACATGGCAACAAAGAAACAAATGAAATGACCCCTGTTCAAAAGTTTGCATACCCTTAGTTCTTAATACAGTGTATTTCCCCCTGTATGCAGTCTTTTGTAATGGTTGTCTATGAGGCCCCAAATTGTTGCAGGTGGTGTAGCTGCCTATTCATCATGGCAAAATGCCTCCCGGTCATGCAAAGTCGTTTGAGATCTCCCCAAAGTGTCTCGATGACATTAAGGTCAGGAGACTGTGATGACCACTCCAAAACCTTCAACTTTTTCTGCTGTAACCACTGGAGGGTCAACTGGCCCTTGTGCTTAGGGACATTGTCATGCTGGAAAGTCCAAGAGCGTCCCATGTGTAGCTTTCGTGCGGAAGAATGCAAATTGTCTGCCAGTATTTTCTGATAACATACCGCATTCATCTTGCCCTCAATTGTCACAAGATTCCCAATGCCTTTAGAGCTCACATACTCCCAAAACATCAGTGAGCCACCACCATGCTTTACAGTGGGAATGGTATTTTTTTCTCTGTAGGCCTTGTTGACTCTCCAAACATAGCGCGTATGGTTGTGACCATGAAGCTCTATTTTGGTCTCATCACTCCAAATGACAGTGTGCCAGAAGCTGTGAGTCGTGTCAAGGTGTCGTCAGGCATATTGTAACCTTTTTTTGTATTGTAGCCTTTTTTGTGGCATTGACACAGTAAAAGCTTTCGGCAACCCGACCTTGCATGCTCTACTCTTTGTTTAATTGTACCTAGTGGAGAACCTCTTTATACAACTTTTAGATGGCTCACACCTGCATCTTACCATTTTATCAAAGCAGAATTTGTTTTCTGGTTATATCTTAACACAAGTGATTCTGCATAACTGTCTCTTAATAATACATTTTCTTTAAACAACAAACTGGGGACTATAACAAAACACAAATCCCCAATATACTTCCCTTTGAAACGAAGTTTTGCATTTCATCTGTCACATCCAGATTACATCCAGAGAACTATTCGTCTCACATTTTTAACTCTGGTGTTAACCTACATTGATAGTTCATTGAAAAATTTAATCCAGTGACCATTAGAGCCGTCAGTATAATCAGTGACGTTAGTGTTTTTTAGTCAGTCCGTCTGATTAAGGTTTACGTGTCCCACTCCAGGGCTCTCGATTGCTCGTTTCCCTCTTATACTGGATATTCATCAGGAGGATAAAATCTTTTCTCTAGAGGGGCGGTTGGGCATTGCCCAGTAAATTAAGAGCTTGCCTTACCCTGTGACCTGGCATTATATCTCCCCTTTATCTGCCGACCTCTTCAGCACCTGCAAAGTTTAGCATGATGGAGTATTACTGTGTCGGGCATGGAATGGCAAGCTCTTTATATACTGACTTTGTTGTCTTGGATCTGGGGGAGACATTTTGATAAAACATTCTGCTTTAAACATGTTTCAGTTCCATAAACTTTTCATTGTGGGCAAATCACAACAAAACCATGCTGTTCTGTTTTAGGTTATGTTTAAAACCATAAAGATTTAAGACACAATCGGTATTATTTAAGCATTACTCTGTTGCAGAGTAACATCACACTGTGTGAATGTAAACTAAATTATTCCCAGGCATTAGTATATCTGGGTTTATGTGGGGAACCCATGTGGGAGTTGGGATATTTTTGCCTTTGTGAGAATACTAGTCGTGTTTCTGCTATGATGTGTGAAGTGTCCACATGCAGTCCGCTCCCTCACTACACCATCTGTGGGAAGGATCCTGGAGCCGCAAATATGTTGTGCCCTTTGGGCTGAGAAATACCACTGGTTTCGGAGCACTGCCGTTAAATCTGAGTAGGACTCGTCATTTGTATTGTTCTATGGAGGGCTGTTGCTATGATAAGCCAACACAAAGTTTATGTAGCTTTACATTGTTTCTATGTTGGCCCAATAAAAGAAATAACTTTTTTTGCAGTTTATAGGAGATTTTTGTATTGTAAAAGCATTTCTGGTAAAATCTTATAATACAGTACTATAATATGCTATGCCACTAGGAGACTTTAATATGAAAATCATTATGACATCCCTTTATCTGCAGCTAGTGTATAGAGTTTCTGGGAGAGCCCAAACCAGAACAATTGGTGGATATTCAGTATGATATGAATGTTTTGATAACTGATAGACCATTGACTGTTGGTGTAAATATCCAATCTGTGAGGTAGTATGTAACAAACATCCCATTACAAGGGATATGTAACAACCCTCCCTGCGGCAATACGGACTCTAAAGGGACCATGTTGCTGTATAAATAAAATGCAGGTTGGGTTAGGTTTACAGTTTACTCTTCAGGTCTTTTCTTTCATGACACTTTCCAATTAAAGTTTTCCCCTTATCTGTACCAAGTGCAGCTCTCTCTCTGTGCTGGACATCCTTGTCAAATCCTCTCTATTTTTTGGCAGGGCTTCCCAGCTATCACTGGAGCGATAGGAATATCAATGCTTTTCTTTGCCGGCTCATGGAAGCCAACTCTGCACTCTGGTGTCCGTCTTCTGTCTCTCTTCTCCTCAGCAGTAAGCGATATTGAGAAAGAATGGAGGAGTAAATTGTAACAATAAGGCTCTTTCTAAGACTCTATAGTTCTTTTTACACCATTGTGAAAACAGTTAATGCTTCCAATAGCTATATCAACACCTTCTTCATTGTATCCAAATGTTAGCCTTGTTTGGTTAAGGTTAAGATATGATTAATCTAAAATGGGGGGAAAGGCCAAAATTACAAACCCCTTTTGATAAATTTCTATCCATCAAAGATGGGTCATTGTAAGCCTTAGTATTGAAATGAGCTTTTCTTAAAATCCACCAATAATTTAATATACAAAAGATCCAATACTCTTTGCTGCTTTCTCAACAGCTTGTAGTAAGTCTTTTTAACAACCAGAAACAAATCTCTAACGCAAACATCACTCCGGGGTCTCGTATATTTTTTTTTTTTAAGAAGGAAAAAAAAACTGATGTTCATTTCATCAGCACAACCGGGATCCTATTTTACATGATGAGGATTCTACATATTAATGTACGTTCCAGTGAAATAAGTGCTTCAAATACATATGTATTAAGCAAGAACCCATCAGAGTCCTTGGAGAAGAGCATCAGATGGAAGACAGACGTGCCGATTGAAAATTCCTACAAACAGGGCTGGAGGATTCCTGTTTGAGCGGATCATTAACTCCGCTGATTTTGTTTCTTTATTTCTGAGGAAATATGTCTTGAAAAGTATAATACAATGGTTTTGCACATTATACTATCATTTAGGTTAAAAAGCATGGATATAAAAACCAGACGAGCAGAACATTGAATCAGGTCTATGAATGGCTGCAGAACGAGACCTACAGTAATTTATAGGGAGAGAAAATAAGGTCCCGTCTCATGCAAGTTTAGTATACCTGAAACAGCTAAACTAGCTTCAACTCCCATTAGTCCCAGACACTGCTGCAAGTGTGTTCCGTGCCTACCACTAACTCTAGATGTTTCAGGAGAAAATTCAGAAAAAATCTGTTATTATTTGCCACTCCTAAAAGCATATTTCCCTAGACCACTAATTAAACAAACCAACGCATTACCCTGTAAACTGATTTTAATATAATTTTGCTAAAATACATATCTTATTTCATGTAGCCTACATTGGAGCTTGCACATATATATCCAGCTTTGTAACTCTAAACCATGACAAAGTAATGGTAAAAAAAGAAACTCATTTTGGGGGGGGGTATATAAAATGATTGCAGCAAGCCATTCTACCATATGTTATACATGTATTCCTTTATCCGCTTGTTATTCTATAGACAGACAGAGTAGGGGGCCTTCCTTGAACTTTACTTTTTGAACCTGACCCCATATAATAATCAGGGTTAGTTGTAGCTTTTCATCCCAAGGCAAAGTAGTGGGATTCCAGCACTTTGACTACAGGTCCTGTTAACTGTGCCACGCTTAGGATGATGGGAGGTGCAGTCCAGAAAGAATATTAAGGTATCCCTAGGCATTTTACAGCAGTGTTCTTACTCAGCATTGTATTATTTAAATTGTTAAAGCGGGTGTTAGATCAACACACCCCTTAACGGCACACAACAATACTAAAGGAAATAAGGAAGCTTTTAAAACTGCTGTTTCTGTCCCCGCTAGTGTATAAGTGTATAAAATATTGGCCACTTTATGCACTTAATGCACAAATGCTTCCCTCGTTCTCATTCCTTTAACCATTTCCATAACATCTCATTGTGCTCATATCAGGAAGAGCCAGGGATGGGAAATTAATGCAGTGCGGTGCGTGCGTGCGGCTTTTTCCCTCTCTGCATTTAACCAAATGCAGATTTATCACCACAAGACCTTGTAAATTACACATCAAACATACAGTGCATCATTACAATTAGGAAGATTGCTGTTTTGCTCTATTCCATAGCCGGGCATAACTAGCAATTTCTGCTTTTAATAGCTCCTTGGTCCTATTATTCTGTGTTCTTGTTACTCTGCTCAGACATTAACAGCTCAGTATGTGCTAATCAAAGCCAATATTGACTTATACCAGTGTAAAAGAGAAATGCTTTGTTCTGCAAATTTCGCCTTTGTCAAAGTTTCTGTCTTTCACGGTCGTTTAGACAGAAACAGTAGTTAGCGTTTTGATATTCTGATTTAAAGTTCTATGTTCAAAAGTGAATAATATGAATAATAGAGAAGAAAAAGTTACTTTTATACACCATTCCTGGAACTTTGTATAAAAGTACCACAAGGCTAGGGTTTTCCACTCCTGATATGTCTGTATGTATTAATGTATATTTGTTCTGTATGCATTAACTGCCCCAATTAATTAGACAGCGCTGTGTAATTTGTTGGCGCTTGGTATAGAAAGTAATAATAAAACAAGAATTTTTTGACTGTGGGCAAGCAAATGTGGCCTCTTCTAATGAACAAAAGTAAAATTTTTCTTCTCATTTTGCTGTGTGGCACACACACTTATCTATATGGACCTTATAAGATCTGATGTGATGCACAGTAACTGTCGCCCAGGGTACGCAGGTGTTATACTATTTGTGTTGAGGTGAGATTTAGCCGGAGGGATTGGGGTGATGGAGCCACAATACACAAAGCAGACATCTCAAGGTACACAAACTATTTACAAACAGGACCCACAGAGCTAGCATTCTTTTCTGTTACTGGATTTACTCACACCTACTGCTTTTTAATGTTTCTTTGTATCATACACTTACATTTGCACATAATAAACCTAAATGTACAGAAATACATAGACCCTGCTTATAAGCCCTTTTTTTGTCTCTATCAGGAATACTTCTATCTCCAGCCAAGAAGACATCTCGAGGAGGAAACCCCTGGGTGTCTGTCATTATATCCTGGTTCCTGGTTCAGGTAAATGCATTCTGATTATTTGCAGCAAAATATTTACTGAAACATGTCAGCAATCAACATACATCACTTGTCCCATTGACATAATCATACTGTTTATCATTTATTCTGGTCATATGTCTTTTTGCCATATAATGGCTGCTTTTCTCTTAAAATTACATATAATAATATCTAAATGACATAATTGCACTCAGAGTGGAGTCATTGCTTGTTTATTGTATGTGTGTGCATTACAGGCACTATTGAAGCCATTGACAGTGTAGCCAGTGAAAAGGGAAGGGAATTGGACATAACACAACTCTATTCTATAGGAGAAGGCAGTGAGCCTTAAATATTTTACTGAAAGTACATTTCAGGTTTTTTCCCTGAAACCACAGAACACAGCAGCAGTGTATTTAATGGTTCCTGGCCGTTGATGAAACGATAGCAGTTTGGAGGTCACTCTTAGAACAAAAACAGAAGCCACTGATAGACTATGGAGAATTTATGAAAAACTATAAATCGTGTTGACTTGCCCTGGCATATAAAAAAAACAACATGGCTGTCTCTCACGTAAATATATAAAAGTGCTACATTTTTAAAGGGAATTGTTCTGGTCATACTTGTTTAACACATTTTCCAGACTTGAGTAGTCCTGACTAACCTGATGTGTGGACGTGGTCAAAGTAGAGTGGTCCATGTTTAAACTACACCTTCTTGTTTCTGGTGTACAGCACCAAATATGGTTTTATAGTATTGAAATGTTAGTTTAAATATGTTATGTTATTAAAAATACATAATATTCTTTATTGTATAAAAAGATTAGATGTTAAGTAAAGTGCCCCATTTTAATATGTATTTAAGAAATGAGAATAAGCTCGGCCAGATCCGTCCTACTAGCATGCCACATTCAAGTAAGAAAATTATGTCATATAATACATGCGGTGATGTTTATAAGCCCAGGGACCATATAAAATAATATTTGTGTCTCACCTTAAGCCCGGATCATGTAGTACTGTGTACTTATGTAGCAGAAAAATGTTATTCTCAGCTCCTACTCCCTCAGTAAATAAGATTCTAAAAAAATGTTTTCAATGTACCAAACCCAATGATATGATGCTCTCTCCCTGTTTTGTATCTGAAATCAATGGAAATGCATAATTAAAAGAAATTTTATTGATAAATGAACCTGTTAAATAATAATTACAGCCACATAACCCGTCTCTCTCCCTCCCATTACTGGCTGTGGGTCAGTGTGAGCACAGGAGAGCTCCGTCACAGGCTCTGCTTATCATGTACCGCGAGACAGGCAACGATTAACGAGATCAGCGACACTGAGGCAGACAGGGTGTCCTGACAATTCAGTGGTCACACTGCCCGCGGAGGACATTTATGGGCAAGGAGGAGATGGGGGATTTAGAAAGATAAAGAAAACACAAATACATGTACCGTAATATGGTAGAGTGATTGGGAGGGTGTAGATTGCTATACTGGAGTGTATCTGGCAACAAGATTTGTAAATATATGTTATGAAAATTCTAGTACAAGAAGAATGTGAAAAGATATCAGACATGGTAAAGCATTGTCAAATGCACTAAAAGAAGAGAAACATTTAGATAAAGTGAAAATATTGTGAGGTGCAATATTCACATTTAATAATATTCACCTATTTGTGGAGTGGTTGAGACTCATTGCTTAAATCACGTCACTTTACCACCCAGCCATGGTGTTGTGTTGGCATGATGGTAGCGTCAACTGTGCAGTAGTTGTGACAGTAGCGTTGGTTTAAACAGACAATGTTAATGCCACATCCGTGCCAGGCACATGTTGGAGAGCTTATGAGAGGTGCACCAGACTAGAGCCCTGCGCAGGACTGCTTTTTTAATCCCGCTCCCGCTGTTTTGAATCCCGCTCCCGTCCACTCCCGCAATGTGGGTGTTTCGCTCCCGCCACATTTGTGGCCAATCCTGCCCGCTCCCGCCACATTTGTGGCCAATCCCGCCCGCCTCCTTGCCTGATTTCCCGCGCAGTCCCGCAAGGCTGCCCTCGGGTTGTTCCCTCACAGCGTCTCCCCTCTTGCTCCGCCCAGGAACAAGGCGGAGTCACGGGAAGTGACTCACATCACGTGGCTCGGTCTTGTTCATGGGCGGAGCAAGATAGGAGACACTGTAATGGAGCAGTGAGAAGGCATCCTTACGGGACTGCACGGGATTACCGGGACCCGCAGGTACAGTGCCTGACCGCCTGTGCCCGCAAGTTTTTTGGCGGGACCTGTGGGACCCGCGGGACCCGCCTCCCAATGCACTCCTCTACACCAGACCAAAACACCGCAACAGGACAATACTATGACAAGGAATGTGAGATTCAGTAGAGAAGAATGATGTTCTCATGACTGCAGCATGTACATACATGACATCTGGCACGTTATCCAGCAGGGTTTTGACCCCTGAAGGGTCTGAGGGCCCTTATAGCCACCTGTTCCCCATTGCAGCTGCCACCCTTTCCTCCTCCATGATTTCATTGCAAATTGCATTATAATACATCTCCAAATCAACGTGTAGAAGGCCTTTGCCAAGTCTGATTGTCTCAGTCTGATTTAAACATAGGCTGATTATTCTCTCCCCCTCGCTGTTTAGTGCATACCGAATCACGCCATGCCACTGCTCGTTAGCATGGAATTACCTGTGCATACATACATAAGTAGCTAATTTGCACATTCAATTGCTTGTTTGCATACACTAATGGACACTTGGAGATAATCACGATTGCACTGAGAAATAATGGAGAATATTTAATAATAACTTAACCACCGTCTATAAATGGACCCAGCTGACATAATTAAATAAAACTATGTTTTCTTCACATGGCACCTTCACACATATAATCCCATGTTTTGTGGATTTACAACTCTGTTCATTTATAAGGTTCCTTTAACACAAATAGAACAAAATGAAGAGTGATTTTGTATATTGTCCGCCACCATTACAGAAAGTAAAGATGTACTGAAATAACAATATTTCACACGATTACATAAACCAGAGGTCACAATACCCTGGCTATAAGCTCAACAACATAAACCATGAAGGATGTCTCATCCACCTTATCTGCTGGTACCAACAGTTTTAGTGAGCTACAAACTATGACCAAAGCTGTTACTCATACTCATACTTAGTGGGTGACCAGAAAAAAGCAGCAAAAAATGATATGTTATAATTATAAGGAATGTATTTAAAGGTATGTTGTAGCAAAATGATTTTCTGAGAAGTATGTCTCTCCCACCCTCCATACATCACCTAAGGGGGAACTAGCAACCGAGTGGGCACTAAGCAGCTGTTTAATCTGCTTGCATGGTAGCACCACCCTGCCTACAATTAAGTAACGCAAATAGAACCACATTTAATTACATCTTTATTTTAAACATAGAAATATAGAATTTAATGGAAGATAAGGACTGTTAGTCCCATCTAGTCTCCTCATATTTCCTGCCATAAACGCCTTAAATTTTTATCCAGTCCTTGGTCTTGTATTATATTAAAGATATCTATCCTATAAAACTTCCTTACATTACATCTAATGTCCCAATAGAAACATTTTCCCGATCCATCGGTGATGCATGCATATAATAACTGCATGTACTCAGCGGGACTATATTTGTAGTTTTGTCCAAAAACCCAAGAACACTCATGCTAGTAAGGGACACTGTGTGAACTTGTAGCACCCTCATTCACTTGTACCTCTTCACAAATATATGGCATCCCCTTGCTAGGAGGTAATTGGCCATTTAGCCGTAACTTGCCTCTTGCCTGTACTGTGTGAACCAGCATTGTTATTTATTCCTGATTTTCCATTTTGTGTGCATGTAAAGCTGCCAGGCTTTTCTTGATGGAGCGTTAAAGAGATTATCTGTCAAGGGCAAACTGTTCTAAGCAAGCAGAAAGTAAGGCAACAAGACACAATGGAAGACAAAATATGGGGAGGGGGCTGATGAAAGGTCAATGATATATTGAGGGATTAAGGGTGAAAGGGTACTTAGAGTTATTAACTCTTTACTTAAAGACATTGAGAATCTTCATACAAAAGATTGACAGATTTACAGTAAGAAAACAAAAGGTGATAACAGGGACTTTTCGGTCAGACTTAAGGCTTAATTTTATTGCTACTTAGTTTCCTGTTAGTTTACATGTGCATCTCGTTTTGCTGGTTTTATGCATAAACAGGTAAAACCAATGAACATGTTTTGTGTTTTTATTTTTCTATGGTCATGAGAAAGCTATTATGTATATCTTAAAAGTATTTAGACTCTTACAGTATTTTGGGCATCTTATAACACCTGCTTTAGTACAGAACCTGTAGGAAAAAATAGGCCTTTTAATGTGTGATGCCTCACAATATGGCGTGATACCACTAGTTAAGTCCCTAGTTTATATTTTTTGGCATTAGAGAGACTCAACACTATTCAATCAAATAGAGGCAATATCTTCTTTGTGTCCAAACAATTACTATGCAGCAGAGAACTGACATTAGAAAGATAGTGAGCAAGATAGAAGGATAGGGAAGAAGTCAGATATAAGATGCATAGATGTGTGTGTGTGTGGTGGGGGATTGTGCTTATGGTCTTTGACTCATAAAGGACATCTTATAATTCGAGGGACTGAGCTACTATTTTCATTGTAAATCACTAAACCTTCCCCATCTTGAACCTCCGTCCTGGTAGTTTGTTGCGTGTCATCCCTCTGAATAACAGTTTTGTTTCCTGACTCCAGAAAAACTGAACTGTCTTCCCTCCTTATATCACATTTAATGTTTTTGGCCTATAAAAACATATTCCTAAACACCCTTATTGGGGTGTTTTTGAAACCCACTAATATTATAACAGTTGTCTCCACTGTTGATGGAACACTACTTTGTTCCTTTCTTGTTCAGATCTTAATTGCACTTAACTGGTTAGTGTTTGCTCCCGGTATTTACTCCATAATTTGTTGCTGTTGTGTATGTGAACAGAACTCGAGTCCAATTAACCGCTTGATGGTTATTGACTTAAGTTTACCTGTGCCTACACACCAATGTCACACCCAGAGATAAGCAAGGCCCCTATATGACAGCACTGGTCTCCACGCCATCCATGGGGAATTTACTGACATGGCTGTCATTAAGCCTCTGATTTAGATAAATATAATGTTTACAGTGTAGTATCTGCTACCAACTGACAGTTCGCATTAACCTACCCGTAACTCCTTGAATTCCAGAACGCTCAACACAGATCTGTGAAAGTACAAAAAGATATAGCATTACATTTTTAGCAATACAAACATCATTATAAATAAGAAATATGAAGATGAAACAACACGTTTTCTATTGCTTAAAATAGATGGGCTCAGGGGACTGGAGCTCTTCCATGTAAACAAGATATACTGACTTCGTTCACTAAAGTTCTTAACTGGAGTTTGTCATTTGTAACAATCAAAGGCCCCATGTACTGCATTCTTTTATCACATCCATTAACAAAACATGAACTTGTTTAGAATTATACTGGGATGGATAGCACTGTGCCGCACGTTTACTGTACATAAAGCTCATGATCCCCTCTGCTTTCTCTCCTGAGGCTGGTAGACGGAAGATGAAAGTCAATCAAGTGATTCATATGAATAAAAGATGCATGTATGTTCTGTATCATTTTTTCATTTATTATATAAAGTGATATAGGGCCTTTCACTTAGAAGCGTATTATCCTAAATCTCAAGTTATATTACAAGCATCAGTTTGTGTATTGCCACAGAGAGCGAAACTACAGAAATGAAAATACTTTTCCCACGTATTCGCTTGGATTCACAAGCTATGAGGTTTTATCAGATGTCGGAATGACAGCCGTGTCTATGGGATGTAAGCCAATCAGTCCTCGTAACCCTTCCTTGTTAAATTTGAACCAATTCTTGTGCAAAAAAAATCTCTCTGGCAGCTTAAAGCAGACCCTGTGTGCTAGATAGATAGATAGACAGACTGCATAGACAGTTGGATATATATATATATATATATATATATATATATATATGTTATCACGCCACAATACATACCTGTGAAAGAATGCTTTGTAATATGCCAGGAAATAATAGCCTCTTACTGTTGGACTGCAATGATATCTATCCCAATATGAATGCTTTTTAAATGACAATAAAAGGCTTATTACCGGTTAAAGGTGCTATTCCATCTACTCAGCTGAAATAAATAGCATTATAATTAAATGCAGCGTTAGAAACCTCATTCCTTGTACTATTAAATACCCAAATATGTTCCAGAAATTGCTAAATCATGTAAAAAATGTCTAATTGAAAAAATATTTCTTTGTTGTTTTTAAATCTATTACTTTTCTCAAAGTATTTTAACAGTTCTAGACTAAACATATGTAATGGTGTTTTCATATTTAAATACTATATATATATAATTATCTAATGTGTGTGTGTCTATATATATATATATGTATATATATATATATATCATGAAAAGAGGGTATATTTAGCCGAGTGGTAACATGAGGATAGAGAATGATGTGAACATTTGTACTAAATATCTCCAAAACAATTACACTGATTGACGAATGAAATGATATGTTGTCTCAGCAAATGAATTAACTAATGATAAAAGCTGTGATCGTGACAGTTACCCTGTTAATCCTTAAGAGGAAAAATTCTATGCTGAACGAATGTTTTGTTTAAGTGGAACCGCATCTTTAATGGAATCTTTTGGGGAAGAGGTTCTTGCTGGTGTGTGTCGGGGGTAGAATATTTGGCCCCACACCCCTCACCATGTGTTAATAAACATATTGTTGTGTATCAGGACATACAGACACCACCTTCCTGGGGACAGAAATTGTCCTGTTTGTCCCTGAATCCCAGTGCACAATAGTTGATTTTTCTTTTAACAAATAGGCTTGTGAGCGGGGAGAGAGCTGGCTTTATTTTGATGGATTGTGTCTGCTCTCTGCACTTCTTTATTCAGTTAAACAATCATCAAGATCCAGTTTGAAGCTCCCAGACAGAGGACCACCGTTTGCGAGCAATGGGTTATTATAACCATGACCCTTTTAGATAAATCATGGGTGCCGAATTACGTTAAGTAAGTCCATCCTTCCAAACGCAAAGCGACATGGCTATCTGTTCACATTAATTAGTTTATCAAGGCCGGGGGAGCAGTCTGGGATTCGATTTCAGATCCCAATAGAATGATGGTTGTTGTGGAGCCAGTGTTTAGGTAACTCTGATATAGACATCGCTCAGCTTCTCTTCCAGATCCTGAAGCTAAATGTTCAAGCATGCCCAAGAGTTAACCCATCGATGCCAAGTTAGAGAAACCCACATGTAGCCCAAAGTAGCACACTCTGGCTTTGGAGATATGGAGCACTAATATAAAAGGTTTATTAATTATTATTAGCCGTGTCACAGTTGGGTTCTCTGATGCTAATTGTTATCAAGTTGAGAAACACATGAATTACATTTATAAGATAGACCTTTTAATGCCCCAGTCTAGTAACATTTTATTTTACCTTTAAATCATTTTCACATTTCTCAGGAATCAATCGCTTGTTTTTGTGACGCAGTCTCGATAGAAATGTGGAAAGCCGTAGTAGCACTGGATACATTCATTAGGGATAATTAAATCCAGACCTACAGCTGTTGACAAACTACCATTCTGGCAAATCTTTACCTTGTAAAAAGCTGCTTACAGTGTTCCAGTGTAATAATAGATGTAAGTCAATGTTTTACAACTCCTGAAGTGCTCCGGTTCCCTATAATGTTCTGAACATAAAAGACATTCATGTTGAAGTAGTTGTAGAGCAGGATGGTGGGGGGGGTTTAAGTGTTAAGTGCAGCAGTATGTACCCCCCCGCTTCATCTCCTCCCTTATTTACATTCTGCCCTCAATTCTTTAATTTATAATTTCTCATTTACTTTTTCCCTTCCAGCCCTGTCCTTGCCCACATTCCTGGCAGCTCTTTTCTCTTCTACTTATCTCTCACCATTTTTATGTTTTTTCCATCTTCAGCCTTTATACAATTTCTTTACCATAATCACCCTTCTTTATCCTTTGCAGATTATTTTACTGTCTCTACTACAACATCCAGACCTTTTCTTTCATTTTAGCCCAGTTACCCCCCCCCCCGTCCTTAAATTCCAGCCTTTGCAGCTTGTCTACATTAACTAAAAAATCCATCCAATAGTATGTTAGACATGACAGGTTCCTAAGTACTTAACCCAGTCTATGTCAAATATCTATCCATTTGCTTTAAGTCAAGATTTGGGAATTATCTTTTCACTAAATTTGCATTCTTGGCCAATGTGACCCCCCATATCATATGTTACATGAACTATACATGTAAAACAATAAAATACAGCGTTCTATCCTTCCTCCCATTTATATAAAATATAATTAATATGTATTACTAATTAATATTAAATATATGTTAATGTGGATTGAATGTGACAAAACAAAACAAAATAATATTTAATACTTTTTTTGTATTATGTATTTTGATAGTATTTTTTTTTTTGCAGTTTTAGGTGTTGCTAGTTCATTTTAAGCACCATATCATGGTTTATAACCCACTTTGTCTAATGTTGGCCTTTATTTGTTCATGTAAGCAGCTTATATGTTTATATGTGGACATGTTTCCAACAGACTTATCCAACTTATCCCAGTCACGGTTAGCTAGTTTTAGCCAACAAGAGTTTTTGTTGGTTTTTTAATTTGAAAGAACTCTCATATTCTACGTTATTTTCTCAGAGTAAAAAAAAAACATCCTGAGAAGTTTGTAGACCAAGTCCATAGCATAAGATGTAATCACATAAGTTTACAAGTCATCAAAGGTCTCTTTTCAGACATAATCTTTAGACAGCTTATTTTGTTAATGTTGGTTCACTAGAAGGTATCACAAACTGCGTTCTTCTCTGGTACCAACATGACTATAACCTCTTCATGCAGAGAGGTCTAATAATGTCAAGAGAGTGCTTATTATTAACGCTATGTTGTGTATAGAATGTGGGTTGTGGTAACAAAATGCCATTTGGGGACTTTTTTCATCTTTTTTGCCAAGTTACAGATTCCTGTGATCAGAAAATTGTGATATGTTTCTAACAGAAACTTTAGCAATATAAATTACAAATTTCATACCATGCTTCTGATAATTAAAGTTTGTGGTAATGTGTCAAAGGATCATAAAATAATGTGGAATAATTATTTCTTAATCCTGAGAACAAGCAAATAGAGCCGATCAGTCTTAGGATCACATATCATCCCAGCAGTACTGAAGGTGAATCATCGTCCAGATTAGCTTGTTCTTTCATACATTTCTATTATCCGCCTTGTATCAAGCTGCGAGTGATTATATAGCAGAGGGGCAATTAAATCTTACCTTTTAGAATGGTTATTGCAGACTTTGATTCCATATAACATATGAAACAGTGTTTTGATACATTGCTTTAAGACAGGTTTCAGCATTGACTCTGTTCTAATTTACAATTATACTATGTGGCATATCCTTTACATCCTTCTAAAGAAGAACCTATCATATCCTAGTACGAGGTTAATGGAGGAGTCATAAGAAGGGGCAAAGATAATGGCCGCCATTTTTCTAATTTTATAATCAAAGTAATAAGAATATCACAGGCTGTACGATATTCAGATCTCAAATGTTCTATACGAATCTACTTACTTTTTTATCTTGCAGATGGTTTTGTTTGCAGGGAAACTAAACACCATTGCTGCCATTGTTACCATTTTCTTCTTGTTGGTCTACGCAGCAGTAGGACTGGCTTGTTTGGCACTAGAATGGGCCTCTGCACCGAATTTCAGGTAAATCACAAAAAGAATGCTGCTCTCTAGTTTTTAGTCTTATGTAGAATATGATTTTGTGTGTATTTAAGCATTTTGTGTCTCCTGTGCATTAATTAAATAATAGGACACCGTTTTTAATAGCCAACATCACACAGCTATGCACATGATTTACAATCCGATGTCCTATTTGCCCATATTAACTATACAATATAATTACTTCCTTCAAATACTCTGGCTGCTTCAGGAGTTGGATGACAAAGCAAAGCATCACGTGAAAGCCCGCCAATGCTAACGGAATGCTAATTATTACACAAGAGTCATTTATTCACTGAAGCAATTTGCTGGCGGTTTGATTTCTATTTATCAACTTTACTATGTGTCTAAAGAGCCACTCCCTGGTAGGTTTTTCCAAGGAGAATGGGCTCAGCTGGCTCTCCAACATTCATTGTGCAGTTTCTGAGGTGACCTTTTAAGAAATAACCCAGCATTCATTATGCATACCCCACTACATTTCATTGAGGTGTGTGGCAAAAGGTGGGGAGGATCAAGGGCCATGTCCACACATTTGCCTTACAGGTAGAGCCACTTCATGGCACCCAGTTACTGAGTGTCCAAGTGGCCATGTCGGAGCTGCAATTAAGATCTATGCTGCACCAACAAAGACCGCCATTGATTTTACCGCTCTCTGGTGCAGTCACAGGAGTTCAGAGGATCTCCCCAACCGGACTATGATCCCCCCAGTATGCCCAGGACAGTGATACAATGCCTGTAGGTTGAGATTGTCCTGTGAAAAAACCTAGACTGTTTGGAAGTATGAGTTTGCATAAGCACAGATAACAGGAGAGGCTCACTGGGGTTGACCGCCCCGTTATATTAAATTTTGTTTATGGAGCACCAGCAGATTCTGTAGCATTGTTAGAAGTGAAGAGACTGCAACATTATCATTTTAGCATTTAGAATCTGGCAGTAACATTAACACCCTTTAAGACATTCTGGTACAGAAGTAAAGGGGGCCCTGGCCTTACAAGCTTACAGTCTACCCCATTCAATATATATATATATATATATATATATATATACACATATATATATATATATATATATACACATATATATATATATATATATATATTAGGGCTGCAACTAACGATTATTTTAATAATCGATTAGTTGGCCGATTATTTTTTCGATTAATCGATTAATCGGATAAAAAAAAACAATATGCAAATTTTTCGTTTATTTAAAATAATTTTATGAACTAGATGTTAAAAAACAACTTAAAATTTACATTAACATTCTTATTTTGTTATGATGTAATAAAAAACAATATTTTCAAAATACAACAACCCAAACACAATATTTATGAAACAAAATAATCCCAAACATTCTGAAAATAGGTGGACTATTACTGTTCAAGAAACTTTGCATTAGAATGCAAATATGTCAACATGTCCACATGCTCAGGGCTGAGGCAGGCTCTCTTTTTGCAAGCAATGTTGCCTGCAGCAGAGAAGAGGCGCTCTGATGGAGTGGAGGTGCCTGGGATGCACAAGTAGGATTTTGCCAGTTTTGCCAAGGTAGGATATTTCTGTTGGTTGGTGTTCCACCAATTCAAAGGGTTTCTCTCCTTGGCAAGGGGCCTCTCTGCAAAATAAGCCTGGACCTCATTTTGTACTTGAGTATGAATATCCTCCTCCTCAAGTTTCCCCTCTCTAGTCTCCTCTTCACTGCTGCCCCCAGACTCAAGGAGTGAGTCAAGTAGAGAAGCAGCAGATGTTGAGGGCACGTCAACTGTCGCTACAGGCGAAGAGGTTGTTTCCTGCTGCACCATCACCCTTCTTACAGCCAGCGCCTCTGTCTGCACTTTTGCCTGTACAGTTATAATTTGCTCTGGTGTTAAAAACTTCAGTCTCCTAAATCGTGGATCCAGGGCAGAGGAAACAACAACAATGTTTGGGATGTTTCCAAAAAGGATCCCCTTCCATCTGCTTTGAAGCTGGTCTTTTACTGTGGCTTGCAAGCTCTTCAGGGGAGATGATTCAAAACAGGCAACCTCATTGGACCTTAACAGCCCCTTCACAAGTGCAGGCATGGAAGATACAGTTACATATTCTTGGCCACTCATGAATACAGTGGCGCATTCAAAAGGCTTAAGTGCGGTTGAAAGTTCTTCAAGAAGATTCCACTGTTCTGGCTTTAACTCCAAATAATGTTTGCTCCTTTGAGTAACAGATGGGTCAGACAGAGTGGCAGTTACGGGCCACCTTTGTTCAATAAGTCTGTCGACCATATAGTAAGTGCTATTCCATCTAGTACTTACATCCTGAAGAAGTTTGTGCTCTGGCGTACCCATCTGCTTCTGTTTTTCCTTTAACTTAGTGCTGGCTAGCTCACTTTTTTTAAAATGCTCAACAAGTCCTCTTGCAGCACCAACAGCTCTTTGAATTCCAGAGTGCTTTAACGAAGCATTGATCACCAGCTGTAATGTGTGGCCAGTGCAGCGAATACTGGCCCACCCATGCTTGTCCTCTAGGATTTTTACAGCAGCCACAATATTTGCACCACTGTCATGTACAATGGCAATTATTTTTTTATCTGGAATCTCAAACTTTGCGGCGACCTCCTCTATCCATTCTGCGATGTTTGCAGCTGTATGTCTGTCTTCAACAGGCATTGTAGTGAGACAGAGAGAAGACAGCTTCCAGTCATCCCCTATATAGTGGCATGTAATGCCAAGGTAAGCCTCAGTAGCTACACTTGTCCATATGTCTGCTGTAAAAGCAATTCTGCAGTCAGTAGCCCTGATGGCATCCTTCACATTCTGAAATGCCTCTTGGTACTTCCTCTCCACTAGTTTGGTGAAATGAGTTCTTGAGGGAAGAGTATATCCGGGGTTTAGTACACTGACCATGCTTTGGAATCCTTGGTCTTCAACCATGGATAGTGGTCGCATGTCAGTGACCAGCATTTTCAGAATGGAATCGGTTATAAGCTTTGCTTGTTGTGGAGTGCACTGGGGATTTCGTTGCACAAAATCTGTCATGGTACGCTGTTTCTTCCTGAAAGTAAAAAAAATATATTAATTAATAGATTTATAGATTATATGATTGGTAGTGGAATGCAGAAAAAGCTATTTCTGTGTAACTCAATTTATCATTTGGGTTTAACGTACCGTCCTGATGTTTCACCTTCCTCCGTGAAGCCCACATGTTTCCTTTTCATGTGCTCGTTCATCACGGTTGTGCTTCCGTGCCACACAAGCTCCATTTTGCATATTTTACAGGTTACAACCTTCTTTGCAGCATTTAAAGTAAAATGCTCCCATGCCTTAGAGGACTTGGGCCGCACACTTTTTTCAGCGGTTGCCTTGCCAGAACCCTCAGCCATTTTTATTATAATGTACGGTGTTCTTTGCAGCTAGAATACAAAAATAAGTTTGGTGTAAATATTATTGCAGTGTAGTTTTCCCAGCACCCATATTTGCACTTGCCCCAGCACTTTCCCCTGCACCCAGCGCACAAGTTTGCACCCAGCGCACAAGCTTGCACCCAGCGCACAAGCTTGCACCCAGCGCACAAGCTTGCACCCAGCGCACACGTTTGCACCCAGCACACGTTTGCACCCAGCACACGTTTGCACCCAGCACAAGTTTGCGCTTTGCACCCAGCGCACAAGTTTGCATTGTGCCCCCACCCCTTTGCACTGTGCCCCCACCCCCACTCTGCCCTGCACCCAGTCTCACACCCTGCCCTGCATCCCAACCCCCACTCTGCTCTGCACCCAGTCTCACACCCTGCCCTGCATCCCAACCCCCACTCTGCTCTGCACCCAGTCTCACACCCTGCCCTGCATCCCAACCCCCACTCTGCTCTGCACCCAGTCTCACACCCTGCCCTGCATCCCAACCCCCACTCTGCTCTGCACCCAGTCTCACACCCTGCCCTGCATCCCAACCCCCACTCTGCTCTGCACCCAGTCTGCCACCCTGCCCTCCCACCCCCACTCTGCCCTCCCACCCCCACTCTGCCCTGCATCCAGTCTCCTGGCCTGCCCCCCCACCCCCACTCTGCCCTGCATCCAGTCTCCTGGCCTGCCCCCCCACCCCCACTCTGCCCTGCACTCACATCCTGCCCTGCATCCCCTGCCCCCCCACCCCCTGTGCCGCGGACCCCCCCACTGTGGCGCGGACACCCCCACTGTGCCGCGGACCCCCCCACTGTGCCGCGGACCCCCCCCACCTGTGCAGCGCACCCCCCCACCTGTGCAGCGCACCCCCCACTCACTCTGCCGCGCACCCACACACACACACTCTGCCGCGCACCCACACACACTCACACTCTGCCGTGCACCCAGTCTCGCACATAAACATTCGCACAGACAATAGACATAAAGAGTACTTACCTCCGCTACGAACTTGTTCCACTTCCAACTTCAAACTTGATAGTAGACGCGCGTCACATCCGTCGTCACGTAGCTTGAAGAAGGAGGAGACTGCAGAGCGTGGAGCAGAAGCGGGGAACGCTGGCGGAGGTAAGTAAAAGGAGCCTAGTGCTCCAACGACGAATCGATCACTCGATTAATCGATAACGGAAATCGTCGACGATTTCCGTTATCGATTATTATCGATTTTATCGATTCGTTGTTTCAGCTCTAATATATATACATATATATATATATATATATATATATATATACATCAGTACTGTGTTACGGTTTTAGACAGGTGTAAAAATGATGTAAAGTAAGAATACAAAGTCAGTAAACAGAAGTAAATGCAAATCAAACCAGCATTTGCTGTGACCACCCATTGCCTTAAAAACAGCATCAATTCTTCTAGGTACACTTACACAGTTTTTTAAGGAACTCGGTAGGTAGGTTGTTCCAGACAGCTAGTTCTTCTGTGGATTTACATTCTTCCTGTAATCCCTGACAGACTCGATGTTTGGTATAACTATATGCCTACAAAATCCCTGACTTTGTGCAAGTCTAACTAGATGAACTGATGCTGTTTTGAAGGCAATGGGTGGTCACTCCTGTTCACTCGCTTTGCCTTTTGTTAAATTATAAAAATAAACCATTAACACGTCTATTTCTGAAAGCAGAGAGAATATCGTAATTTGATATAGGGGATTGAAGACATTCAAGTCGTGCATTTTAACCATGTCGTTTCCTATTGTAATTCCAAATTTTACCAGACCTCCAATACTGATTGCAACAAAGAGCATTTATTTCATAGCACATCAAGGCCCCTCATGGCCAGCACGGTGTCCCCTTCCTTTCACCCCTGCTTAGGTTTGGCAGCGCCTCCCTTTCTGACTGTGCAATTTTCTGTCTTTTATTGCATTTGCCCTTCAAACAACATCCACAAATATACTCCTCCCCTGACAGCAAGTACTGAAATTGATACTTACGTGAAATTTATGAAACTTTTCCCAATGTGCCTCTGATTTCCATGGCAGTCTGCCAGAGATTCCTTTCTTTCCATTAATGTTAATTAACAAAAGAGGGGACGAGCATCTCGATGGCGGCGCCTGTACAAGGAGTACTCTGCAAGGCTTTTTTCATCATTTAAAGCATGCATTAGATTTCCTTTGCTGCTTTAATCTCCCAACAAACAATAATGTTACTAGTTTTGTGATAACAAGCAGAAAATATTGTGCATTTTGGAGTAAACCTCAACACATACACATGGGGATCATACTAGACCATCTCCACCTGCGTTTGCAGAGCCAGTGCTGGAGCTGACTTGTGATAAGTATGCAATGTCTTGCATGGAAAGTAGCTAGGGGGTAGGGAACGGGGCAAATGCATATGGGTGTTCTGCAGAATCCCCCCAATGCATTTGCAAAACAGACAACAGAAAGTGTAAGGAGACCATGCAGCCATCACATGCGTAGGCTGGAATAACCCTCTAAGTGCTAACACATGTACTTACAGTAGTATTTAATAATATGTGTATTTGGTGCTACCCAGCTATAGACACTTGAACCGAGTATGATCATTTTATATTAATAAAATACTTTTTAAAGGCAATAACAAATGTTTGCTATTGTAGAATTGTCATATTTATTACTTAAATGTGGAATAAAGCTAAATATTTTGAAACTAATACAAATAAATACTGCAGTCACTAAAGTTTGGAGTCATTAATATGAATAATTACTTTTACATATATCCCATATTTACTAAGAATGATGTGCCTTAAACTGGGTTCCAATAAAATGGGATTTTCATATAAACTGAGCAATATTCCAGTGATAAATAGCAGAAGTAATGAATGCTTTTCTCTTGATGATAACCATTTCTAGATTAATATGCTAAACCATTTGTAAATCTTTACAGAGGGAGACTGCTGAAAATCTCCCCATAAATTAGCTTATTACCAGTGACTTTTAATCCTTTCATTACCAGCCTCTGTGGGTTTGAACGGGTTAATGAGATTGCATATCTGAAGGCACAGGTTTCATGAAATTGAATTTAACAAATAACATAATGTATAGATTCCTATTGATCCTCACTGCAGCCCTAACCAGTCAGAACATCAATAGTATAACAATATTATGAATGAAAAGCCATCAGCGTTGTGGTCTCCTGGGGCCTATAGCATCAATATGTTAGGGCGTTCGGTATTAATATGCATTGATTGGTAAACAGGTCTATTGGGAAATACAGTGGGGGGTGACTTTATTTATGTGTGTGTATGTGCATGTTTTACACAATCTAGGATATATATATACCATATTTTCTTGAATATAAGACAATGTTATTTCAGAACAATACAAGACAAGGTTATTTCTGAAAACTACCCCTCCCTCGTCTTATATCCAAGGTCATTTTATAATCCCACCTCAAATAGAGGTCTGACTATAACAATAAGATCCGGATGCAGGGGACCTTGATCCTCCTCTCTGCTGGGCCCGGAACTTCCGCCGGGGCTTCAATGACGGAGCGCCGGCGTGACATGCCCTTCCGGTGCTCCGTCATAGAAGCCCTGGTGGAAGTTGCGGGCAGCAGCAGAGATTTCTACGCGCATTGCACAGACGTCGACTGGCTGCCCCAACTAGACACCAGTAAGTCTGGGGGTGCAGAGTGGCAAGAATACATTTTTCTCAATTATAGTTTTTATTAAATATGAAAAAAAAGTTTACATCTGAATACATATTTACTAGTAAAACTTTTTTGCTATAGGGTAGTCTTATATTGGGGCTTTCTTTTTTCCTAAAATAATATTCAAATTTTGGAGAGTCGTTTTATAATCCTTAGAAAAAAATACCCCAAAACACACTATAGAATATTCTTCCTCATCAAAATTCCAATCATGTGGCTGGGGAGAAGCCATAATAAAGGATCAACTGAGGACCGTGAGGTGAACCACTGTTGAAAGACCACTGCTGTCCAGTCTCCTTAATGATAAAGCCTTGCTGGTATTTTAAAACTGATGGGCAAGATTAGACTTTTTTAGGACTGCTTGACGCATCTGAAACTATAGCAAACTGAGAAGGGATGATCAATTGTGTCTGGCTGTTAAAAATATCAGTTATTGTTAGACATTAGCAATATTTAATTTTGTTATGAAACTTCACCATGGGAAATGGTGAATGGACATATAAGAATTAAATGTGAAGCCACATCATTGAGTTGTCAGTAGGGGTATATGTCAGCCTAACCACCTTATTGCCCTTTTTTAAAAACCGAATCTCCCTAGAATGCACACATTAATGAAAGCCCCAGGGCATTTTGTGTGCAAGCACTGGATGAATCATATATACCAGAACGGCCAATCCTCCTTTGTTTTGAACAGACTGGAAGTGCAGTCCAACAGGTTCAGGTGATGAACATTGAAACTCTCTTAACCAACAGACTCAGGGAGACTTTGCCCTGTGCTCCCAGGGTATAGAGAGGCCCTGACAGAAGATCCCTGAGCTAACTGTGGCATCACTATGTGGACATGTGTGCGTTATCTGGAGGAGGGTTTCCAGAGACTGGCCTAGCTGGGTCTGGTTGGGAAAAGCTACTATGAGGGAGACCAGTTAAGACAGAGTTACAGTAGCCAAGACAGGAGATAACAAGAGCATGAACAAGAACTTTTTGCATCTTGTGTTGTTTCTGAGCCTTACTGCTCCAGAAGATCATGCTTTACAATCCAAAAAGTGGCCCTTAGCAAAAAGAGATTGTCACAATATACAGTGACTACATCACTTTGCATGTCTGCTTCATTGCAGGAAAGTAAAATGTTTCCTTTTAAAGGGAACACAGCTTACTGTTAGAAGCCAGGTTATGGGGCTGATAATACATTTTATGAGACGACTTGTAATGTATAAAGCAGTGGTTTTGTGGTCAACGGCTTGTGACCATCTGTTTCAGTATGCATTGAAATCTGTTACAATGGATAAATTGTGCTGCTGGTAAAATCTCTTACATATGATTACTAATGGTACATGTGATCTTACTATTGCCAGCAGGCAGAAACATTGAGGTAAATCACAGAAAGTACATGCCAGACTATATGTTAAAGAGACGCACATACTAACTAAATTATCACTCAACAATTTCAATACTACTTCAGTAAGTCTTACAAATCTCCCTTAAAACTGTGTATAAGGTGGCAGTGGCACTGATGCCACATTTACCGTATAAAAGGTATGTTTTGCTGGTTTTCTAAAGATAGATACACAGATATAATAAATCATATCTAAGAGATATCTTCCCCAGAGATATCTATTCCCTCTCTGTGTTGAGCCAGACCACAGTGGGGAGAATAAGCCACGGTGGGGAAAAGGAGATAACTATTCATGGAATGGGCAAAGTTTAAACCAGCCTGTATATTGTGGATCAGAAAGACCGCCATGGAGGCCTGACAATCAGCTGCCTAAATCACTGTGTGGAGCAAGTTAGAAATATAGAATTTAATGGCAGGTAAGAACCATTTGGTCTATTTAGTCTGCCTGATGTAAAGCGTACTTCAATATCAAATTCTTTACAAAAAAGAATATAAATGACTTACCGTAACAAGAATCTACATCTCCAGATCTATCACCAAACACTTCCTCTGTGGTCTGTTGTGTCACTCCACTGATTGGCTGCTTCGAGCAGCCAATTGGTGGCAGGATAAAAATGAACAAAGTAGACAAGTTGAAAATGATAATGAGATATAGTAAAAAAAAAGTATTGTAACAAAAACATATACATGTATACAGGAAAGTGTGTTTTAATGAATAGGTGGCAGATCCTCTGTAACCCATTCACTGAAGTGTGCACTTTTAACAGTGTTGCTATGGCATCCCAAATGATGACCCATATGATAAAACTGTTCATCCTGACACATCAGTCACATGCTCTATATTCAGAATGTTTGGATGTACATATACCATTTGGTTCTTTGCCACAACTTTCCTAATTATAAACAAAAATTCAACAACTTTAGAAATATTGTTAACAATATTTGCAATATTTTGGGAACATATTCTAAATATGATTGCCAGAGTAATTTTCTTTTTAGAATACGTGTCGCTGGTTATTGGTGGTGACATTGCACCAGAGCCTGCCAGTTTATCGAATGCCTATGGAGTTTATTTGAAAATACTCTTGTAACCAGACGTCCACCTTTAAACAGGAACGATCATAAAATATGCATTACACATGACGGCAAGGATATTAATGTAGTTTTGTCGTAGCCTCAGATCCGAGTGTTTAAGAGTAGTAGCATCTCTTTTTTAATTAACGCTATGCACAATTACATCTATAACTTAGCTCTTTATATTTTAGGGGGGTTCTTTTATTTTTATTTCAGTAATTAATCAATGTTAGTGGCACCTTATATTTAATTCCAAGGATTAAAATAATATTTATATATTATAATAGTGTTGTTAGAATATCCTTCATGTTAGTGTATACAATTAGAAATATATTTTTTATTCATTGTAAAAAGAGCAGTCTAAGAATCATGCTGGAGATTGTTAACCGATAATGTATCAATTCGTCTTAGTCTGTCAATTCTAGTTTTGTCATACCCCTTGAATTTATGTATTGAATGAAGCACTGTGTAAATTATTGGTGCTATACAGTATAAATAAAAGGTAATAATCGACTGGGGAGGAGGAGGCCATATATTCCATTCCAGCTCTGTTCTAGGTAGTGTTGCATTATTATTATTATTTATTGTTTTATATAGCGCCATCCAATTCTGTAGCTCTGTACAATGGGTAGACAGGACATAACATTCTAGTTTGAGTTCCATTAAGTTTTTTTTTTAATCGGCAACTTGCAACATTAAAAAAGGAGACGAAGCAAGGAGTGGCGGACATTGGCTGGCAAAACATGTTCCCAGCTCCCCTGTTGAGAAGAAAAGCAACTGGCTGAGCCTCATTCTCCTCCACTGCTGTGGTCCTTGACGTGTGAAATAAAAGGGATTTTAATTACCTTTCTGCAAAAACAACAATTAGAGAAAATAACAGCTTTTACTCCCTCCACAAACAGACTGCCCGCCTCTCTCTGCCTACCTGCCAGCCCAGCTCATCGCTAATGTCCCTGCTGCCTTTCAGGAGCTAATCAGAGCCTCGTCACGATGCTAACAGTCAGGCATATGCGTTACCAAGCATGATAGGGACTTATTTTAACTCTTCACCTCTAGGCAAATATGTTGTACGGTTTACACAGAGCCTGGATTAACATGTCTGGACATTTCATTCCACGCTACAATTTCCCCTCTCTAATACACACAGATTACATATAGTTGTACATACCATGCTATCAATAGATATAACTATCTGACACTTACCTAGAGCACCACATTTTGAAGGAAACAAGAGAAGGGCAAGAAGGACTGGCTGAGTTTGGGCTATGGTCTCCTAACTTTTGTCTTCTTACTGTTTGAAAAAATATGGCTTGAAGGGTGTTTTTTAATGGCAGTATATAGTTACCTAAATACTTTCACTATAGTGCACCAGAAAGGAATTTTAAGTGGCTATTGAAAAAAAGACCATGGTTGTTTTATCTCAGATTAGATTTTCATAAAGTAACATGGAATGTTAAAATCGCTAAAAGACAAAAACTAAATCCGCGTAGATGTGTTGAAAAGTATGATGTATAGTGCATATTTGGGAATATCATCCCTCGGTTTTTCATTCTTGTTCCCATATGTTTTTTTCTTTTTATATACCGGTATAATGTGACTGTGAGCTCTTTGGGTACATCCTCTTCTTTATTGAGCCTTCTTGAATGGGCCATTTCTTGACAGATTGTCTGTATTGTGAAGCACCCATTGATGCTAGCCAAAATAGACAGAGAAGTTGATGAAAAGAGCATACAGGTGGAATAATTTCCTGTTTTTGTCTGGTTTCCACCCTGATGTGCTTGTTATATATTTGTTTGTTAGATGATCGAACTGTGCAGTGGAAAGGAGGTCCTAGCATTCTTTTCAAATAATTACTTCTCCCCCTTTGTAAAGTATCTACGGATGTGTTCCTCCCTTTTCTTCTTATACCCATAATACTTGGCCTGGAGGTTTCCCTGGGGATTTTTGTCCTACCTGCAAAGGACAGGACTCAGTTTTAAGATTAAATAGTAATTTTACTTGTGATTATTCTGTAAGGTTTGTTTTGTGAGCTTGTAGAGGCTTCTTCAAAGGAGCATCATAATATCACCATGAGTGCAGATATCATGTACTATTTAAACTATATGTATTTCCATTTATATAGCACTCCCCATAGGCAGCAAGAAGAAACATTCAGACGGCCCGCGTTCCGCCACTTATAACGCCATTCCACTCCCTGTCCTCTCTCCCCCCTGTCCCCTCTCCCCCCTGTCCCTGTAATGGAGGGCAGGAACAAGCAACAGAAGAGAATCCTGGCTTCTAAGTGATGTGTACTTTTCCCCAGCTGGATGTATTAATGATAGAGGGGGCTGCTGATTGTAATGGTAATTACCAGCTCTGGGCCCTGCCTGCTGCATGTTATGATTAGGAAATATTAGTGAGGAAGGTACGTATTTAGAAAGAGGGGGTGTTTTCACCTGCAGGGAGATGAGAGCGGAGCGCATTCGTATTTTATCGTATATAGTGATGATATATTGCAGTCACGGGAAAACAAGACTGTAAAGCATATTATTAACCCTACAGCTGCAAGATGTTCTGTCAGGAAACTGAAAAGTCAATTAAACAAGAAATGAATGTCATTACATAAGGAGAAGTGTGTATTACCACACATATCCACATAAAAGCCAATATCAATGAGTGAAAATGGTACGTGAAAGACAGCTGTCCTGTGCCATCATATAATGAGACACTATGGCACGCTATCCGTAACGAAATCATGACAAATGGAGATTAAGCATACTCTAATGTTTGATTTAGAACTAGTATGTGCCTGAGACATAGAATTGATACACCTAGAGAGGCAATCTCAAGCATTATTGTAGCTATGCCGACTGTTCAGTTTTGGGTTATCGATTAGGTTCACTAGTCACCAGGCCCATATTGGTCATCTGGCACACTGCCGCAGTAAGTCGTTGCCTAACATCACTCCATACAGTGCTTCAGTTTAGGCTGTTCTTAAACATGGTAATTCATATGCAGCACAGAGGCTGACTTGATTTTTGATAATTATTACATAGAAAAGACCTTTCTTTAGTTTGAAGCACATGCTTGTATTTTTGATTATTATTACCGGTATATTTAACCCCTTAATGACAAAGCCCGTACATGTACGGGCTCAAAATGCATTGTTTTCAATGTGTTTAAGGACCGCCCATTGTCCTTAAGGGGTTAAGAGAGTTTATACACAGTAAAACATTATGTTTGATTTAAAACAATTCATATTGTAGTTTTAAGTCCAAAAAGGACTTTAAACACATGGGGAAAAAAGGAAAAAATCCTGAATTATAAACAACTTATCAGAGTGATTTACGTAATTGTGTTGAAACATCACATTCAGAATACATCAGAATAATGTACGTTAATATGGGATTTGAGAACATGGAGTCTTCTTATTATGCTTATTATGCTTATTATTATTATATTATTGAAGGTGTCAATCACGATTGGCAAAGAGTTATAAATATTAGGAGTAGTCTATCTAAATATTGTGCCTGGCTGATATGGGTGGACCAGTCCCATCTCTGGCCACTGCATGTTATGAGGGACCAGTGGCATCTCAAAGTACTGGGCCACCGAGTATAAATAAAGGTTTGGCTATAACTGGAGGAGTGATGGATGTAATTCAGTTAAAGAATATTTTCAGTGTATCACACAGAATGCGTATGCTGGCGATCTCTAGCAAGTTATATGGATAAGATATTTACAAAGTGTAGCACTTTCTCCAATGTCACCAAATAGAAATTGACAAATATAGAACTCAACAGCCATTGAGTATACCATCTCCTATATATATATCACATATTAAATAGAAAGAAATCCCAGCGCTAAAAGCACTAATACATAACAAAAAAAGGACGTCGCTATTGTAGATAGATGTAATGCTTTAGGTGTTGGCTCGGCTCTGGTTTAAAACTTAACCTAAGCTGTTGGACCTTAGTCCTTCTTACTATGTGGTGAATGTCATAGTTCCTTGGTTTCCTTAGCTTGTTCTCTTAGACTCTCCCATTTATTCTAATTTCTAACACTTAACGCTCAATAAAAAACGCATATTCAGAGAAGCAAACAATTTACCCTCCTAATACAAACACACCTGTTGCTCCAACCTTTGACATCTGTGCCAATTACACCTCCACATGACCCTCTTTACAATCAAATCATCCTTACCCGAGCAGTCCCTCTTATTTTGCCTCAGTCCCTCTGTACCAGTATGTCTTAACAGGGGTTTATGTTATTATAAATTTTAATTATTATTATCTTTTATTTATATAGCACCAACAATTTACGTAGCGCTTAATACAATACATATATTTAAGGGGTATGACAAGACGAGAATTGACATAATAATAATAAGACAAACCGATACATTAGGTGAAGAGGGCCCTGCTCGCAAGCTTACAATCTTGAGAATGATATTGTTAATTTGTACTCTACCCTATACTATACTCAAGTTGTTTTTAAGAACTGAGGCAAAAGAGGTAGGTAGCCTGAGTCTTGATTAATATTAGTGTTAAGGATGCTGAGGTGTGAACTTTGTGATCTATACAACATTAAGAATCTTGAAAAATAGTGTCAAGAAAGAAAGATGTAAATCGGATTTTTAGTGTTATAGAGTGAGGATCAAATTAGTCCACTTTAATCATAACAGCATGATGCATGACTCTTAATCACTCTTATAACATAATTTCAATATCAAATAACAGATAGAATAAGTATCTTGTGATAATACCTTTTTTATTGGACTAACAGAATTTTGGAATGACAAGCTTTTGGGAGCTCTTCTCCCTTTCTCAAGTCTAAAACATTTCTCTTGAGAAAGGGAAAAGAGCTCCCGAAAGCTTGTCATTCCAAAATTCTGTTAGTCCAATAAAAAAGGTATTATCACAAGATACTTATTCCATCTGTTATATGATATTGACACCACTGGACTAATACGGCTACAACCTCTACTCTATTAACATAATTTCAGGAAGATATTGGCCTATGTTTTAATAATATTATTAAATCGCAAATATTGTGACTTGCACAAAAGGTTTTTTACACCATTGACTTGTTCAGCTACTGTTCTTACAGCTTTTCTCACCAGTTCATGTACTAAACTCAGGGATTCATCATTCTAGGACTGTCCCAACAGGTGGCCCACATAGTAACAACAGATCACAAGTGGTTTACTATGCCCCCCAGTCTAGACATTACTCTATTACATGACTGCTTTGTTGGGGGGAATGAAACAGCATAATAACCAACAAAATATCACAGCTATTTGTATAAAAACTGATTTTCGTGCAAAGTTTGAAAAGTGGTTGTATCACCTAACAACCGATGGAATGATGATGCTGACTGAACCATTTCATTTGTTGCTATAGTGAGATGATGACTTTTCAAACCTTTACACCCAAATCCTTCTTATATACAACCTCATGGTCCTTTTCATTAGGCCCTACTGTTTTATAAGTCTTCTGCAATGTTATTTGATTTAATCCCTAAATTAAATGATATATGAAATCTATACTGTGCCATTGAAAAATGTTCTTTGTTTTCCTTTATTCCTTTAAACAAGGTAAATCGTGAAAGGCAGTTGCATACTGCTGACACATTTTCCCATGTACCTAACTCTCTTTTGCTCCTTCACCAAAGCTTATGTTTGCCAGGTGTCTTACTCTTGTTCTTCAGTCTACTGAATTGGGCTTTGTTTGGGGATGTTCGTTCTCTGCCTACCTTGTTTTCCAGCATTCTCGCTTTTGTTTAGATCTTTGTATCCCTGTATGTGGTTCCTTTGCTGTTACAACTTGATTGGCATCTGGCTGAAAGAGTTAAAGTATTGTATTAGCCTCTGTACTTTTCTCCCCATAACTCCCACCTGTAAAAGAGACCTCCTTCACACAGCTAACAATGCCACTTGCCTCCTCTGCAATTATGTTCTTAATAGTCAGCCCCTGCTTGTCACCATGTCACGGGCTCCAGCTGAGGTGTCGTACAGTAGAACAAGAGCTGTCGCTAAGGGAGCACAGGAAAAATGGAAAAGGGGAGGATAATATTCCAGGTGCCATTGTTCTAAAGAGGATTATTAATAATAACAACAATAACAATTTGCTAAGAGCTTTCCTATTAAGATGCATGCCTAGAGCACCACTCTGGTGTGGAGCCACATCTGAGGTGGAAACAGGCAGCTTCATGGTGGTGAAAAATGAAATGAAAGCAAATGTGACAATGACTTAGACAGACAGAAGGACACAATACACAGAAAATATTGTGCTTAGATAGCGGAAAGGTTTTCCAGGGACAGACGGATGCACAGTTCATGTTTGTAACTTGTTGCTTTTCAATCAGTGTTCAGCTGGAATGTCCATTATTGTCTTCATTTACCATTTGTGCTTGGATCTGAACAGCAATGGGTGGCTAGGAGTGATGCGCATTGCAGCCCAGATGTATCCTAATCGTACATGGATGGTAACCTGCTGACTATCCCCAATTTACTTCTTAGGAGTTTTCATTAACACACTATACTAACACTGGAACTGAAACACAATCCTGTAAAATGAGAAGTAGTTGGTGTTTAAGCAAAGGCATTTATTGTGATTTATGCACAGTTATGATTTTTGGGACAGGTTTATTGGGATTTCCCATTTAGTATTTTAGTGAGCGGTTAAACATTTCAGTTATGGACAAATCTTTAGGTGTCCCAGCATAAAACCTCACAGTTAAGTGTTTACTTAGAACTGACAAACACAAATAACGTTCCTCACATTTATATGTTATGAAACCGAAATCAGAATGTATTACGAGCATTGTTCCCTCGTTTCCAGCCAGCACACAAAGAAAATGTATGTGCGCACGGGGCTGGCGCCTCTTCTGAAGAAGCAAGGCTAGTTGGGGAGATCATGGATCTCCCTTTATCCAGCCCAAAATAAAGGGAGCACAAGGTGTGTTCATACACTGCTTGAGAGATAGTAAGAAAATGGAGAGATGAAGAGAAAGCTATAAGGGAGAAATAGAGATAAGGGTGTAGTAATGAGAAAGGGGAGAGATGGTAAGTGATAGGAAAAAGCAGAGAGATCATACATAAGAAAAGATAAAGGGCCGAGGTAATGAGGGGGGGGATTGGTGTGGACAAAGGGGAGCAATAAAGAAAAATAAGAGATATAGAGATAAAGAAGAGTCTAGATGAGTCTAGATAAAGGGGAAAGGTAAAACAAAAGGGGAGAGGTAATGTCACATGGACCAGATGAGATTAAGAGGAGAGAGAAAGGGGGTGGGGAAATAAAGACAACAAAAAGAATTTAAAAAATGGGGGGAGAGAAAAAGGAAAGAGAAAGAAGAGAGATTATAAAAAGGGAGATCAAAGAGAAGGGGTAGAAAAAAAGAGAAAGAAGATGCCGTATATTCCGGCGTATAAGACGACTTTTTAACCCCAAAAAATCTTCTTAAAAGTGGGGGGTCGTCTTATACGCCGGGTACTTACCAAGCCGGAGGTTCCCACGAAGCCACCAATCTCTCTAATCACTACGCGCCGGCTATTGATGCCGAACGCAGGGATGCCGTCATGTCCCGGCGCCCGGCATCAATTGCCGGCGCGTAGTGATGAGGGAGCAGGGAAGCCCGAGGTCTGGCACTTCAGACCTCGGCTTCCCTGCTCTCTAATCACTAGGCGGCGGCTATTGATGCAGAGCGCAGGGATGATGTCATGTCCCGGCGCTCGGCATCAATAGCCGGCGCCTAGTGATTAGAGAGCAGGGAAGCCGAGGTCTGAAGTGCCAGACCTCGGGCTACCACAACTGGATGGAAGAAAGAAGACAGAAGATAAGGTGAGAGATGGGGAGAAAGGGGGAGAAATATATATATATATATATATATATATACATATATATATATATATACATATATATATATATATATATATATATATAAACACACACACACACACACACACACACACACACACTGGTGTGTATATATATATATATATATATATACTGGTGTGTGTATATATATATATATATATATATACATAAATATACACACACACACACACGTGTGTGTGTATATATATATATATATATATATAGATACGTGTGTGTGTATATATATATATATATACATATACATGTGTGTGTAAAGGCAGGGGTGTGTGGTGAGGGCAGTGTATAAATGTGTATGTATGGACAGGCATATGTGTAGATACCGTATTGGCTCGGATATAGGCCGCCCCCGTATATAGGCCGCACCCTAAAAGTTTGGTGCTTTTTTAAAGAAAAAGTTTTTTTTCTTTAAAAAAGCACCAAAAAAAACATGCTGCCACTCTGTTCTCCCTCCCCGAGATACGCTGCCGCTGTCCTCCCTCCCCGCGATACGCTGCCGCTGTCCTCCCTCCCCGCGATACGCTGCCGCTGTCCTCCCTCCCCGCGATACGCTGCCGCTGTCCTCCCTCCCCGCGATACGCTGCCGCTGTCCTCCCTCCCCGCGATACGCTGCCGCTGTCCTCCTCTGCCCCCCCTCCTCGACTTACCGGAGCAGACTCCCGGGTGTCTTGCGGGGCCGGCGAGGGACATCTACGCAATACGCGTATGCAACTTCCGGTACCGGTACCGGAAGTTGCATACGCGTATTGCGTAGATGTCTCCCGCCGGCCCCGCAAGACACCCGGGAGTCTGCTCCGGTAAGTCGGGGGTGGGCAGAGGTAAAACGCTTAGATAACCTCCCGTGCCGGCACCCCCCCCCGTGGGAAGTGCTGGCAGGGGAGGCTGTCTGAGCGTATCGGGGAGAAGGATGCAGGTCCCCTGCACCGCTGCGGGGGATCTGTATCTTAACCCCGCTGCCTGCCCGGCGCCCGGGACTGCATGTCCCGGGCGTCGGGCGCTAGACCCCGAATATAGGCCGCACCCCCACTTTAAAAACTTAAAGTGGGGGAAAAAAGTGCGGCCTATATTCGAGCCAATACGGTATATATATATAGATATATATATTATATATGTGTGTGTGTGTGTGTGTAAGGGCAGTGCATGTATGTATATGTCAGCAAATCAACCAGCAAATCACCGGTAAGGTACATCGCTTGCCGTGATTGGCTGGTTGTTGTACGCTGGGTAGAGGGGTAGTCTTATACGGCGAGTATAGTCCAAACTCTATATTTGGACTGTAAAAGTTGGGGGTCGTCTTATACGCCCAGTCGTCTTATACGCCGGAATATACGGTAGATAAACAGTGCAATCTGGGCGCTAGGGCAAGTCCTTTATGTGTAATCTGAGTGCCAGGGCTGGCCTTTGTGCATCCTGTGATCTATGCCTGCAATGTAGGGTTTTTGATCTATACCTAAATTACATTGGAGAGGAAAAGAGAGTTGTAGAACACCGAATGAGGGGACAATGGGACTCTTATTGAGAGAGAGACTGTGCCAAATTATCTTGAAATAATTTCAGGTTTACATTTGCACAAGCATTCATTGTGCACATGGTTTGGTAACAGGAAGACAATGTACTTAAAAAAAAAAATCAGATCACGCCATCCTCTGAGGTTTGTTTTTACCCCTCACCCAGTCTAAGTTACGGATTAAATGGGTCTTTGGTTTCGTCCCAATAATTATCAATTCCCGTCTTATCATTCACATCAAATGACAAGCAAAGTCAGACATTTGGCCTGATCCAGATTCAGCCTTCATTGGTTTGCCCATTGGTACACCTCATCCACCCTTCATGTTTCCTCCCACAACACACACATTCATGAACTAAGCAGAATACTGTGTGCAATTGCCAGTCATTGTGGGTTTCCCTTACTAGCAGGCCCCTGGGCCTTTTTTTCTCTTTGTCAGACTGGCTCTGCTCAAACTGAAAAGTCTTTTGGACCCCAGGCATGGGATATAGTTTAGAGCAGGACCTGTGCTTCTTCTTGCTGGTTTCTCTTTCACTTGCTAGGTTTTGGAGTGGCCAAATGTGTACCCAGCAGGAAGGGACCATACTCACTCTGAGAAGTCTCACACCCCCCATGGAACTCTTGATTATGGACCTGTGAGAACCACAGGAGATAATTTCTTTAAAAGCTTTAGAACATCATCGCTTTGATCTGTAAGTGCAAGCCAGTGATTGGGAAGTTCTCAAACCCTACAAAAATGATCCTGCTGATCTGTCCACCTCTTCGCTGCCAGTGCTACCTTATGTGAACAAATGTAAACTATACAACTTTTCCCTGTTCCTCAGCATCGAATAAACAGGTACTATGTGAAATAAAAGGGAAAAAAGACAGTATAATAGCAACCGTAGAGTAAACATTTGTCTTTCTGGCTCAGCAGTGCAGACACAAAAAATACACAGAAGGCTTAAATTATATCCAGACTAAAAAAAATTCTGATTTAAAGATGAGTCTTAATTATATAATCATGAGGTTATTGCAAGCACGGCTGGTGCTGAAATATGCAAATCAGGGTTTTTATTATCAGACACCATGTGAATTGCAGTATTATTACGTATTGCGGGAGAAAAGCAAACTGTGGTGTGCTCTGCACTCAGGCTAGTGGTTTAACTGTGAGCAAGACTGCAGAATTGTAATTTCCTACGGCTAACAGTGTATGTAGCTCTTCTGAAAATTATATTACTGTGATGGAGAGATAATACAACTCTTGTAGCAGCTTTTGGAAAATCTAGATAGTTATATAATTGATTTGTTGAAACAAAAACTTTGTTTTCCAGTTAGTGATCATAAATGGTCAGTAGGTGGTGTCCATTGTGTGACAGTACAGTATACCTGCCGTGCCTATCACTTGCCTATATACACTATATGGACAAAAGTATTGGGACAACTGACCATTACACCAACAGGAATTTTTTTTTTCAAAATCCAATGTTTATTTGAGTTTTCAAATTTTTGTAGTAAAAGGGGAAAGGGGTACAGAAAGGAAGGAGGGATGGGGGAGGAATCAAAACAAGGGGAACAGCGCAAAAAAACCAAGTGAAACCAAGTAGCAGTGTAGGCGTCCCTTTGTTTCAGAGACGAAGCCGAGAGGTCCTCGATCACCCTGATCTCCTCCACCTTAGAGATCCACTCCTGCAAAGACGGAGGACGATCCGACTTCCAATGCAAAGGAATAAGACATCTCGCAGCATCAAGCAAATGCCGAACCACGGACTTTTTGAATTGGGAAACAGAAAGCGAAGTGTGGTGCAGGAGCATAGGAAAAGCCTGGAAGGGAGGGGGCAAATCGGAGAGCTCAGAGATGACGCGGTGGATCTCCCGCCAGAAAACTTGAATAACAGGGCAGGCCCACCAAATATGAAGCGCGGAACCCACAGCCTCCCCACAACGCCAGCACACGTCGGGAACAGTCGGGAACATAGCATGTAGTCTTGCGGGCGTGCGGTACCAAAGAGTCAGGATTTTATAGTTCGTCTCTTGCGTCTTGGTAGCCCTAGAGCTCTGGTGGGTAAGGGTAAAAAGCTTAGACCAGTCTGCGTCCGTAAGTCGAATGTCGCAGGAAGCTTCCCAGGAGCGACAGAAAGAAGGCATCGCGTCAGAAAACAGCGACAGCAGCAAGCTGTAGAGCAAGGAGATGGCCCCAACCGGCGGCCGCGGCTGAGTACACAGCGACTCAAAGACCGTCAGGCCCCTGTAGAGGCAGCTCTGGTTCGGGAGAGAGGACACATAATGGGACAATTGGTGGTAGGTGAATCGGTCCAACCAGGATGGGGACCCCTGTGCATGGAAGTCCGAAAGGGGCAGAATATCCCGCTCCCCCAAAAGACAGTGCAGACGAACCTGCAGCGGGACCCCCAGGAACGCCAGCCCCCCCGGGCCTGACCCGGCGCAAAGTCCGGATTCCGCCAGAGGGGCAGCATGGGAGAGGGCGACGTGGAGAGCCGAGGGAAGTGACCCACGCGCCTCCAGACCGCCAGAGTGGCAGAGATCAAAGGATGCCGCTCCAGCCCACAGCCAAACCTAGGGCCCCAGAGAGCATGAAGCACCCTCCCCCTCAACTCCCCCAACTCCAGCGGCCCCGAGATATTCCACTCAATGATTCGCAGCAAGTGGGAAGCCTGGTAATATTTTTGAAAATCAGGGAGAGCCAGCCCACCCCGCGATTTGGGGCGAGTGAGCTGAGAAAATTTCTGCCTGGGGCCCTTATTTCCCTAGATAAATCTGGTCACAACTGAGCGGAGCGTAGTGAAGAAAACCCGCGGCAAGCGGATCGGCAGTGTTTGAAACAGGTAAAGAGCCCTGGGGAGCAAATTCATTTTGATTACGTTAACCCAACCTATCCAGGAAAGGAAAAGGGGCGCCCACTTGCGGAGATCCGCAGTCATAGCAGAAAGCAGCGGCACAAAGTTAGCCTGGTACAGGTGCGCGAGATCAGCGGTCAACCAGACCCCCAAATATTGCATCCGTTCCGGGCACCACCGGAAAGGGAAACTAGCCTGAAGCGACGGAACCCGAGCGGGAGGGACAGAAATGTTAAGGATCTCGGACTTGGAATAATTAATCTTCAGGTTCGACAGGGCCCCATAAAGCGTAAACTCGTTCAAAATGTTCGGCAGGGTAACACTAGGATTAGTAACAACAAAGAGGAGGTCGTCGGCATATGCTGCCACCTTAAGAGCCACCGACCCTGAGCAAAAACCCTGTATGTCAGCATTAGCCCTAATAGCTTCCATGAATGGTTCAAGAGAAAGCACGAACAGCATCGGAGACAAGGGACAGCCCTGTCTAGTGCCATTCCCGATAGCAACCGGGGGCGACAAGGCCCCATTAATCCGTATGCGAGCAGTGGGCTTACTATACAACGCATCGATCCACGTCAACATAGCGGGGCCCAGACCCTGATGTTCCAGGGTGGCCCCAACAGGAATTTTTATGACATCTCATTCTAAATACATAGACATTAATATGTAGCTTTTGCATCTATAACAGCTCCCACTCTTCTAGGTAGGCTTTCCACAAGATTTTGGAGTGTTTCTGCAAGGAATTTTTGCCTATTTATCCAGCAGAGCAATTGTGAGATCGGGCACAATTGTTCTACTGGAGCCTTGGGGACCAAGATGGCACAGGGCTGGCTATTTGGGGACAAAGTTGCCTCATGCTGGGCTGTTTGGGGACAAATATGGCAAGTGCTATGTGTGTAATTTGAGTGCTGGTCAGGTTCTATATGGGTAGTGTGGACACCAGGGCTGGCTTTGGGGTGTGCAACCTGTGATCTATGCCTGTAATTTAGGGGGTTTTATCTATACCTTTAATGCTGAGTTTTTATGTGAATTCCAAATTGATCAATACCTGCGTGTGTGTTATTCTGCTGATCTATATCTGCTATGATATGTTTCCATACATTATTTAAACACAGGGTTTATATGTCTTATTCGGTTGATTAATACCTGTAGTGCTGTTTTCATGTGTTGTTTATTTCATCCATACCTTCAGTGCTGAGTTTACATTTTTCGATTTCCAGTTGATCTATTCCTGCAATGCAGGGTTTGTGTGTTCTGCTGGTCTATACCTGCAATGTTATGTTTCCATACATTATTATTGTATACCTGCAAATACAGGATTTGTATGTCTGATTCTGTTTATTTGATCTATACCTTCAGCGCTGAGTTCACGTGTGAATTTGAATTGCTCTATACATTCAAAGCTGGGTTTGTGTGTTAATGTGTTGATCTATACTTGCTATGCTATGTTTCCATATATTATTTATGTATATCTGCAAATATAGGGTTTGTGTGTCTTATTCAGTTGATCTATACATGCAAGTGCTGTTTCATGTGTTGTTTATTTGATCTATACCTGAACTACAGGGAGTAATGAAAAGTGAGGTATAGCTTAGTGAATGAGGAGACAAAGGGAATCTGGGCATGATTACGGGGGAGAGGACCTCTCAATTTCACGGTGGGGTCAGAAGGAGGGAAAAGTGCACTGACTCTCACAGTCTTTCCCTAATCTGCAGTCAGTGTGGCAAATATTTTTTTGGTGTGGGTGCCATGTAGTACCTATACATATGGTTTACCATACATTGTTTGCCTAATGCAAGGGCTATGAGAATTTGATCCATTACAGCCTGAGAATGGTGTGATATTATGTTTTAGGGAACTAGATGATGCATCCTTTTAGGGAACGTGCAAATACATATTGTGGGGTATTCATATAGCAATAGTGAGGAAAATATGAAAGCATTAGACTGTAATAGACTGTGTTAGGTGACTATACAGTGGCGGAACTACCGGGGTCGCAGGGGTCGCGACTGCGACCGGGCCCCGGTGGCAGGGGGCCCCAAGCCAAGGGGCCGCCCGAAATCGGGCCCCGGCAGCAGGGGCACGGGCGTAGGAACCGGGGGGGACGGACCGATTGGCAGCTGCAGCCTGCAGGACTGGTTAGGGAAATCCGTGATCTCCCCAACCAGTCCTACAGCTGTATTAAGGTCACACTCACCAGCTGTCTGTAACTGAGCGCCGGGGCGACGGGATATGACGATTATATCCAGACCCGGCGCTCAGCAGAAACAGCTGTGCGCAGCCGCACTGCACAGACTGCGAGCGGCAAACAGAAGGAAAGTTAGAACAGAAATCAGAAAGGAGGAAGCAGAAAGCAGGAAGCAGGAAGGGAAAGCAGAAAGGAGGAAGAAGGAAGAAAAGGTAAGATTTGTGGAGAACCAAGGTGGGTGGGTGGTTGATTATTGGGGGGTCTGATGTGGAGAACAAAGGTTGTGGGGGGGGTCTGATGTAGAAAACGAAGGTTGTGGGGGGGTCTGATGTGGAAAACAAAGATGGGTTAGGGGGGGTCTGATGTGGAGAATGAAGGTGGGTGGGAGGGGGTCTGATGTGGAGAACAAAGGTTGTGGGGGGTCTGATGTGGAGAACAAAGGTTGTGGGGGGGTTTGATGTGGAGAACAAAGGTGCGTTGGGGGGGTCTGATGTGGAGAATGAAGGTGGGTGGGAGGGAGTCTGATGTGGAGAACGAAGGTGGGGGGGTCTGATGTGGAGAACGAAGGTGGGGGGTCTGATGGTAGATTTGTGTGTGCATATACATATGGTAAGGTACGTGTATGGGCACTTGGGCAGGCATATTTGTATAGGGCAGCTGTGTATATGTGCGTGTATGTGCATACGTCTGTATGGGCAGTGTATATGTGTATGTCTGTATTGGCAGTGTATATGTGTACGTCTGTATGGGCAGTGTATATGTGTACGTGTGTATGGGCAGTGTATATGTGTACGTCTGTATTGGCAGTGTATATGTGTACGTGTGTATGGGCAGTGTATATGTGTACGTGTGTATGGGCAGTGTATATGTGTACGTGTGTATGGGCAGTGTATATGTGTACGTCTGTATGGGCTGTGTATATGTGTGTATATAAGGAGTGTATTTGTCTTATAGTGTATACGTCTTTGTAAGTATGTGCAAGGGCAGTGTATATTTATGGGGAGGCGTGTGTGTGTGTTTGTGAGCAGATTATGTATGTTTGGGCAGGCGTGTATAAGGGTAGTGCATAAGTGTGAGTACTGGCAAGTGTGTATGTGCAGGCAATTGCAGCGTATACGTGTGTTTTTGTGGGCAGGCATGCGTAAGAGCAGTGCATATGTGTGTGTATGAGCAGGCATGTCGTACTTAAAGGGAAGATTATGATTCCCTGTAACACATGTTTAACCCATTGTGTGTATGTGTGTGTATGTTATTCAAGTGTTTAAGTGTGTGGATATGTTCTTGTGTGTATGACATGTTAGGAGTCTTAGATGGTTCCTTCAATACATCATAGTAGTCTCTGTGGCCGTGTCCAGTGGGGTCCATCTGTGGTTGTAAGATTTGTTTTTTTTTTGTGAGTTTCTGTGGGAATTGTTTTGTGAGTTTCTGTGGGAATTTTCTCCCATTCATCCAGTAGAACGTTTTATGAGCTGAAGGTGATAAACCAAGACATTTTGGACAACACTATGCTTCTAACTTTGTGGCAACAGTTTTGGGGATCATGACTGTGCCCCAGTGTGCAAAACAGCTATTTTGCACCATAACCACTACAGTGCGTTGGTTGTAGGGTCTTACTCTGCCTGCAGTTAATAAAATATTTCTATAAGAGTATTTAAGTGTTGTCTGCTCCCAGACCACAAATGCGGAAAGGGTTAATTGCATCATTGTATTTCTGTAGGATCTTTTGTTAAAATTTTGGCAATTGTGCATTACTTAAAGTATTATTACCAGTTGTTCTAAGTGAAATAACTGAAATATAGGCCAAACTTTTGGTTAATTTTCTTTGACCTGTTTGTTTAATAAAGAGCTTCTCTGTGAAAACTGAACATGATACTTTTTTTGTGAGGAAATTGTACATACACACACATACATTTATATAAAATTTGCCATGAACAATTCCCACTTTACTGAACAAGAATATACCCTACCAGTAAAAATGCTATCCCCCCCAGATTTTTAGGGGTTCCTACGCCCATGGGCAGGGGGGCCCAAGCCAAGGGGCCGCCCGAAATCTTTTCTCCGATTTTGTTTTTTAAAAATAAGGCAGGGGCGTCCAACATGCGGCCCGCGTAAGATCGGCAGCCAGGGCAACCGATCTTACGGGAGCCGCACCTCAAGCTCTGCTACTTACTTGTGGGAGGGTCTTCTGGACTGCACAGAGGAAGCGGAGTTCACGTGACATCCTACTTCCTCTGTGCTTTAGCAGAGAAGGCAGAGGGAGGCCGCGCCCCCTGCTGAAGTCTGTGAGCGGCATCGAGGAGCTGCAGTGCAGGTAAGGGGGTGGGGAGGGTGTTTGAATGAGTGTGTGTGATTGAGGGAATGAATCTGTGAATGAATGATTAGATGAATGAGTGTGTGTGATAGCATGGATGTGTAAGTGCTGGAACCTAGGCATGATGGGACTGTGATTGCTGTTAGCAATCACACTCCTATCAAGCCAAGTCAGCCAGTACATGCTGAAACCTGGCCAGCTGCCCCCCTTTTGTATTGATGCTGCCAGCAGTATGGGGTCTGCACATCACTTACAGCCACCCTGTACCAGCATGTACTGGCTGACTTGGCATGATAGGAGTGTGATTGCTAACAGCAATCACAGCGAGCACAGTCCCATCATGCCTAGGTACCAGCATTTACTGGTTGCCTGGGTTGCCAGCATTTACTGGTTGCCAAGTCATATTGCTAATTTTGTCCAATTGTGTGTTACCTACTTTTATTAAAAATGTGAGTTTTTATTATTATTTTTAAAGGTGGGGGTCATTTTCGGTTTTGGCTAAGTGAACCCTGAATGTTTTGGTCCAGAATTTTCATTTTAGTTCATCCCTAGAATAAATCGAGGGAATCCTGAATTTGTAGTCGAAAAACTTTCTAGGCCCAGAAATCAGTGAGAGGAAGAGTAAAGGTTTTGTGTCATTTTACTTTATTTTAATCTGCATATTTTATTAAAGGCCATATTTTTTGTCACAGTGAAAAATGAGTGCGGCCCGCGCACGTATACAATTCTGATGAAGTGGCCCACTGCAGAAAAAACTTGGACACCCTTGGATTATGCCCTTTGTACATGCGCCCCCTTTTTCTTTGATTTTTTTACAGATATGATTTAATATGTAAATTGAATTTGTTGAATTTGTTGAAAAAAAAATGTTGGGTAAAAATCATGTTTTTTTGGGGGGGGTGAGGGGGTGGGGGGCCCTTAACAGATTCTCGCACCCGGGCCCTGAGGCGTCTAGTTACGCCCCTGTGACTATATAAATATATACTTTTTTCTTGCAGTGAGAGTTTTGCAGCATTTTTATGATGTGTGGAGGTGATACGTGGGGAGAAATGTTTTTATTCTGTAATTCTCAAAAGTGTTTTATAGCCATAAGTTGCTTGCTCAAAACAAAATTATCTGTCTTCTCCACTTTACAGGCCAACATTTCGTTACTTTACTTGGTATACATGTATTCTGGGAATTTTAGGATGTGTCATCATGATGTTCCTTATCCAACCCATCTACGCCTCTGCCAGCATTGCCTTCATGTTGGTACTTCTCTTGTGTCTGCACTACGTGGCACCAAGCCACGGCTGGGGCTTCATCAGCCAGGCTCTTATCTTTCATCAGGTAAGACGTGTTAGCTGTTTTACAATTTACGCAGTTATTTCCAAGATGTGCTCACATAAACGCATATGAAACAGTCGGTATCCCAGTGGTTCTGACGCTCTTTGCAGAGATTACATTTGTGATTGTGGAGTCCTGAGGACTGTTTTTCAATATATGCAGGTTCTAACCAGCATGATAAAACTGTATTTCAAAAAATACCATGACAGAAAATTATGTAGGATTCCCATGCATTGCACAGGCTTTGCATTGCAACAGATGTAAGCATTACTGGTCTAATTGTTCTGTAGAACACCGAAAATCCAAAACATTGTGAACAGCGGCATTTAGATAAACTATTTCCTTTTTTGTGTTTTTCTTATTCCTTCTCCTTTTACAACAGTGACAAGTGGTAGGATTTTTTTTACACATAGAAATGAGATGTGTTTCTCTATACCTCTGTGTATATGTGTAAATAAAATTTGCACTCAAACTACATATAGTCACAGTTTAGATTGCTGTTTGTTGTGTGCAGGGCCACATGGAATAATTTCACAATTCTAACAGATAGGTTTCATTGTACAGACACAAAGCCCCCACGTTCTACTGTTTTTGCAATGAAATCATCCATATTAGACTCCAATGTAATATTATTACCGGGTTTGCATGATGTTTGTTCTCTTAAAATTCATCAGAGAAGGACCCGTAAACTGTCCATTTTCCTGAATGTGATCATTTCATAATATTTTAATGCTTTACTGTTACAACAACCACCAGAAAAATTCGCAGCTGCGATGTAACTGTCTTTAAAATGCAAACATATAAAAAGTTAAACTTTTTAATCATAAAGATTCATAAAATGTAGATCATATAAAATTATATTTCACTGTTCTAATATCTCTTATTTAAAAAAAATGAATATAAATGTTATATATTTGAGTACATTTTATATATTTGGGTACATTTTAAATATTTGGCTAAAACATAGGTTTATTAAAAATTGTGGAGTTTATATATATACACACTATACAATACAAATATAAGTATTGGGACAATATAAGTATTGGGACACCTGACCATTATGCCCACAGGAACTTTTATGACATTGCATCCTAAATACATAGACATCAATGTTTAGTTGGGTCCCCCCAGCTTCCACTCCGGGAAGGCTTTTCACAAGATTTTGGAGTGTTTCTATGGGATTTTTTGCCCATTTTTCCAGTAGAGCATTTGTGAGGCCAGTCAGTGATGTTGGGCGAGAAGGCCTGGTTCACAATCTCCGTTCCAGTTCATATCAAAGGTGTTCGATGGGTTGAGGTCAGGGCTCTGTGCGGCCAGTCAAGTCCTGCCACACCAAACTCATCCAACCATGTCTTGATGGATATGGATATACATATTAATCTTTATTGATGGTAATAGATAGGGACGTCTTGGAATCAAAACTATTTTGTCGTCATATGCATACCTGGGAACTCTCTGGGTTTGCCCCGAGATTGCCAGGTGAAGCACCGGTTCTCCGGGTCAAGACCTGAATCCTCCGGGTCGCAGGAGCGGGGTCTTGACATGCCCCATTCCCCGCCCATTTTTCCGGGGGAACGCTCGCTGACATCAGTGGGCGGTCCTGGCCGCGTCCCACAAGAGAAGGCTCCGGGTAGCCGCAGCCCAGAAGTTCCCAGGTATGGACATATGCCAAGAACAAATTGTGAGACTTGTGGTGTGCCATGTCTTAATCATAGTCCAAATCACTCCAGCTGTTAAACATTACGCAGTGTGAATCATTACAAAATGATTCTAGCTACTACAGAATGGGCATCCAATCCTTGGAAAATACTATAAGCAGCAGTGAAAGAGGGCGCGCGTTAATGGTAAATACAGCTCAATTATTATAAATATTGCAGTAAGGTAAAAAAGCCAAATATGGAGTTCCCCAAACATTAAAATCATAACTAAACACCATAGAGCTAGGATTAACTGAGCCAATAAAGACTGAAAGTCTTAAAGAGACCTTTAACCTGACCCTACAAAGATATACTTCATTTAACTAGTGTGTAGACATGGCTTTCTTTTTTAAAATATTTTTTCATTTTATGTAATTAAACTGAAAAAAGAAAGAGTAAAGTGACAGATCTCTGTGTGTTTATTTTGTTTAAATGTGAATAAAATCACAAAAAGAGCATAGAGCAAAGAAGATTAAATCATCGCAAAAAGTGTGAGCGTTGTTATTTACAACATGCATCAGGGGAGTAGGTTTTATTGAGAATCTTTTAGGGCTGCAACTAACGATTATTTTAATAATCGATTAGTTGGCCGATTATTTTTTCGATTAATCGATTAATCGGATAAAAAAATACATTATTTTAAATTGAAGAAAAATTGCAATAAAAAACGTACAATTTACACTTTCATCTCTTTATTGCAATGGCCTCTCTCTATTCACCTTCTTATTTTACTGACATAATAATAAAAGCTACAAGAACCCAAACACGGTGTTTCTCAAACTAGGTTTTAATACAAAGTTATTAGTAAATATTAATTCATATGTTAACTATTTTTCATATTTAATAAAAACTGAGAAAAAAGCCTTGTTTAAATTTTTTTATTTACCAAACTGCCCCCAGTTATGCACATCTGACCCCCAGCTTGCCACTCTGCCCCCATATATGCCTTATATCTCTTATATGCCAGATTCCACTGTGCCCCCTGATATGCCACTGTGCCCCTGATATGCCTTATACTCCTTATATGCCAGTGATATGCAACTGAGCCCCCTGATATACCTTTTACCCCAGATTTGTTTTATGCCCCCTGATATGCCTTATACTCCTTATATGCCAGTGATATGCAACTGAGCCCCCTGATATACCTTTTACCCCCAGATTTGTTTTATGCCCCCCTGATATGCCTAATATCGATGTCTTATACCCCCTATATGCCACTGAGCCCCCTGATATACCTTTTACCCCCAGATATGTTTATGCCCCCTGATATGCCTAATATCCATATGCCTTATACCCCCTATATGCCCTAAAAATTCATAATACCCCCCATACACCACTATAACTCACCCATACACCACTCTGGCTCCTCCCCCTCCCATACACCACTCTGGCTCCTCCCCTCCCATGCACCACTCTGGCTCCTCCCCCTCCCATACACCACTCTGGCTCCTCCCCCGCCCATACATCACTTTGGCTCCCCCCCTCCCATATACCACTCTGCCTCCTCCCCTCCCATACATCACTTTGGCTCCTCCCCCTCCCATACTACACTCTGCCTCCTCCCATACACCACTCTGGCTCCTCCCCCTCCCATACTCCACTCTGCCTCCTCCCATACATCACATTGGCTCCTCCCCCTCCCATACATCACTTTGCCTCCTCCCCCCTCCCATACTCCACTCTGCCTCCTGTGAACCTCCGTTTCTGACAAGACACCAGGGAGCCGGGTAGAGAGGCAGAGTGGCGTATGAGAGGGGGAGGAGCCAGAGTGGTGTATTGGAGGGTGGCTCCCATACACTCCTCTGACTCCTCCCCCCTCCCATACACCGCTCTGCCTCTCTACCCGGCTCCGTTACTGAAGGCACTTTCATTGCAGCTTCATAGAAGCCACAGTGTAAGTGAAGGGCAGTAACGGAGGCTGTCTGTGCGATGCAGACCCTCACCGGCTATCAGAGAGGATGATTCTCTGTCAGCCGGTGAGGGTCTGCATCGCACAGACAGACTCCGTTACTCACCTTCACTTACACTGAGGCTTCTATGAAGCTGCAGGGAAAGTGCCTGTCAGTAACGGTGCGGGTAGAGAGGCAGAGTGATGTATGGGAGGGGGGAGGAGGCAGATGGGAGGGGGAGAGAGACGGAAGTGAGAGACCGGCCGACAGTGAGGGGAATCCAGGTCCCCTGCAGCGTTGCGGGGGATCTGGATTCCGGTGTTATAATCCGATCTCTGTTTGAGGTCGGATTATATAAGGAGAGGAGTTTTTCAGAGCATTTGCTCTGAAAAAAACCTCTTTTTATAATCGATAAAAATCGATCCGATTAATCGATGATGAAATTCGTTGACAACGATTTTCATAATCGATTATTATCGATTTTATCGATTAGTTGTTTCAGCCCTAGAATCTTTCCTTCTGCCCAATGATAAATTATTCTGATTTATTTACTCCTTTTACATGTTGGGCCGTTTCATTAAATGGGTGTAAGAGAGCTTAACATGCAAAAAATCAAACTCCTACAAGAACATTGGGATTAATGCAGCCCCGACTCATCTGGTCATCCCCGAATCCTGATAGTTTGGCTTTTTTGTGTTCTTCAGGTTGCCGGAGGGGTGAGAAACCCATTGCATTTCTGTCAAACTTAGATGTTTCTCCCAATAATCTCTTTAAGTTTTAGCAGCATCACTTACCCTTCTGACACCAAAATAATTAAAGTGAAAGGTTGAAACCCTAATATATTGTCACTCTTGTATCTTATGTTATCAGCTCTGTGGATGGGTTGGTGTCTGAAGTCAAATCCTATGCACCAACAATAGCTGGCTACATCTGAAAGTGCTCGCACAAGACAGGCGAATACAGTCGAGTACAATTAGATCTTTAGTATAACATTTAAAAATACTGGAGCAAAATGAAAAAGTTAAACGAGAAACAAACAAAAAAAAACAATCATCAGATCTGTGTGATTATAGGATCACATAAGCTTTGGTTATTTTGATTTTGTGAATTTTGCTACAGTATTGTTAAATATTGTAATAAAGATCTCCTTTTAAATTATATACTTGACTGTATTATTCTGTACTGCCACCACTTGGTGCCTTTTAATATATTATCACAGCCATACTGGCCCAGCTTTTGCCATAAACACATGTGCCCAGTCACCTGCCGATCCTAGTCTTTCACCACCTTCCCACAAGCTAAACTCTTTCATTCTGTCCTACACTTGTCTCCTCAAGGCTGGAGAATTGCTTTTATTAATAGCTCATCATGGCTGTAAAGTGCTTGCACCTATAATCAAGTACAAAAGAAGCTGTCGCTTACTAAAACAGCAATTATGTCCGTGCTGCTGAGCTCACCAGTATCGGGGAGAGTGGAAGCCCGGCAGCCTCTTGGACCTTGCATGGTGATTGATGTCCAATTGCATAAATACACACAGTGTGACAATACATGAGAAGTGCCTGGCCCCTCTCTGTGTACCCTACTTACTGTCAAGCCTAAAATACCAATTGCTGCTTGACCTTTACCATCGTACATTTCAATTTGATAGTACTAAAATTACTTTTTTTTTTTTACTTCTCAGTATTGTATACTATATTCCCTGCTCTTGGACGATACGCACAAACAGCACATTCTTATTACATTTTTCTCTTGATGCCAGCATTTACTCATACCTCCCAACTGTGGCGCTATGCGCATGACTGTCACAATTTTTCCACTCTATCCCTTATCCCACGGAGCTCTACCTATGTCCACTGGTTCCATTGTGCCCTGTATAAGGAGGTCAAATCCACTTGTCCACTGTACTACTACCATGCAATACAGGTCAGGCAAGCTATAGCTAATCTTTGGCTGCATGATCAATAAATGGCAAACCTATGGCCATCCAGATGCTATAAACTACAGTTACCATGATGCTTTTCTCACCATTTCGGGCTCACTGGGCTAGAATCATCAGTGATTGATTGTTTTAAGGACAGGGGGGCTGCTCAGAAGAGCTACCTAACTCCCCTCCTCACCAGAAAAACACTACCTTTTTAGGGGACCCGGCTTTTCAGTGAATCAAAAATCGTATACTGTGTCTGTCTGCTTGTGCTCTCGCTTTCCGTTTTCGGCTACATGGAAAAAAATGAAATATCAAAATGTGCACAGAGACTGGGGACCTAAAACATCCTCAGAGCTTCATGCTTTCCCTGCCCTAAGGCCAGAGGACCAAGCTTTCCCTCTCTCACAGGTACTCACTTGATCTTAGTGAAAAGGCTTACCCCAATAACAAGACAGAACTCATATCGAGGTAAAACAGGAACTAACTTTATTGCGGAAACAATCACCACCAGCCTCCAAGAGCCTTTTCGATTGGCTGGCGGTGAGTTACGACCATGATGCATCACACCATACGTAAAACAAAATATGCAGATCATATGCAAATTAGTTATAACAGAAAACCACACCAACTTGCACAAGCCTGCCATCAGAACCAATAATATTAGTCAGACAGGCAGGAGGAAGGGGGAAGCTGGGACCTAGAGAGTAGAGCCCTGCGCAGGACTGTTTTTTTGATCCCGCTCCCGCTGATTTTGTGTCCAATCCCGTCCGCTCCTGCAACATATGGGGTCAATCACACCCACCCCTTTACCTGATCTGCAGATTTCCCGCACGGTCCCACAAGGCTGCCTGCGCGCTGCTCCCTCACACCGTCTCTTCTCTAGTTCCGCCCAGGAACACAGCGGAGTCAAGGGAAGTGATGTCACATCACGTGACTCCGCTGGGTTCCTGGGCGGAGCAAGAGAAGAGACGCTGTGAGGGAGCAGCGCGAAGGCAGCCTTGCAGGACTGCGCAGGATTACCGGGACCCGCAGGTACAGTGTCTGACCGCCCGCTCCCGCCCTCAACACCAGCAAGTTTTTTTGCCGGTCCCGCAGTACCCGCATCCCAATGCAGTCCTCTACTAGAGAGCATTGCCTCTCTCACTGTTGCCACCCTGTACCCCTAATTAGGTACACGGTGACTTAAACATAAATTCATGCAAAGGAACCGGATATTGCACTACTATTAGTGTCCATTAGTGTCGTCTGTCCAGACGCATCCCAAGTCACAGAGGCTTCCATGACACACAGTATCACCAACATGGATTCTCACATCTATGTATAATATGTTCTACTTTATCAGTGAAGAAACACCTCTGTTAATTTTTTTGTTGCTGCGTCAGTTGTTGCTCTGCTGTAATATTTCGTAATAACTTAGTAACCATCAAGGTGTACACAAACTGTACTGCTGCAGGGCAAGTGCAGTTGGGTATTGTACACAGTAAGCACTTATTGGTTTGACAATTAGATTGCATTGTACCCCTATATCGGGGGCCATGGAAATGCAGCAACATTTTCATGAAAGTCCTTTTCTGTATAGGCATTTAGCCGAAGCCTATAAAACAAAACAAACAATTACCACCCAACAAGCATAAGGATGGATATATACAAATAATACACAGGGCAGGGAAAGCAGACACAACAGGGTTTATTCAAGGATGTGGGAGTTTATAGGTAAGTTTCCAGGAAAGCTCTGCAAGCTTCCTGCAAGAAACACTTGGTAAAGCATAGCTCAGTCAGTTAAGGCGACTGTATAGACATCTTACTGAATTAACTATGTAATACACACACAGAGCTGAACATTGCAGATAAGTGTCCCCCTTACATCTGTATTTCTCTTTCGATTTCAGTATTTTCAATTGTTTTATACTTTCCATACATAATAATAAACACTATCTATTTTATGCAGGTGAGGAAGTACCTTCTCATGTTAGACGTCCGTAAGGATCATGTCAAATTTTGGCGCCCCCAGGTTCTGCTGCTAGTCTCCAACCCACACAGCCATAAAAGCCTTATCACCTTCACCAATGATTTGAAAAAGAGCGGACTGTTTGTGCTGGGACACGTAAGCCTGGATGAATTAGGTACATTTTTCTCTGAATGGATGCAGAAAACCATGTTGAACATTTTGTGTATTGCTTTACCAATACTGGTGCTAGATTCACTGACCTTAGAATTAAAATGACTTTGTAAAATATCCAAAAATAGCCACTTGGCTTTAATATGTACTATGAGAAAACACACATACACACATATATTACATACACATTATATAATATATATCAGTATATTTGCATGCTCTATGTACCAATGTCATATATGCTATATGTCTGGCAGTGGTGCAACGGTCAGATTATCCAGCAAAGCACTGGTGGCACGTGTAAACATGTTATGGCAACATACTATTTAAACTTTTGATAACACAGAGATTAGTGCCTGTTAAAATTCTCCTTTTTGTCTGAATTCTGCATGTTCTGATATTTATTAGTGATTGCTGTGAAATAAAAGTATCCAGTGCATGTTCTTTACTGGTGAGGTCCCTATGTGAAAATATGTCCAATGCTCAGCCATTGTATTGAAATAGCTTCTAGGGTTGAAAAATGCAATCTTGCATTGCAATTGTAGGCATAGAAAGGCTAAGAATATATAGTCTTACAACTTCCCCTAAACAGTATAATAAATCTGGCCAAACAGCACACATTCATTCTTTTTAGTGTTTTACCCAGTGGTCAGCATTACCATTGGGTTATAAATTAGTCCTTATATGTGTGTAAGTCATAGTAGAAGTCATTTTCATACTGACAGAATGGGTAAAATCCCAGAGTTCCCAGGTTGCCATGGTGACGAGGTAGGCTTTCGGATGTAAGGTTAATAAGCAGTATAATTGCTAAAGAGCATTTAAAAAGCGGAGTGGCATATCATAAAGTGCTTTTCATTTTGCAATCACACTCAGCTAGTCATTAGACAGCAGCACTTTAAGCAAAGACATTAGAGAACTTTTGTTTAATGAGGAATAATCCCAAAACCCTGCGTAATCTACAGGTAGAATCAGAGTGAAATATGTTCTTCCCGCGTGCATGCTCTTACAGAAAATGCCTACTTTGGGGATGGCATAAGTAAAAAAAAAAATCAACAAAATTGGCAGCACAGCAATTATGTTGGATTGTTTTCCTTCCAGAGGATAGTTTAGAATTTCTCTCATTGGTCAGACCTTAGCACAGGTATAAAACTGTAATGATACAATATTACCAGAGGTGACTTTCTAAGGCCACAAGGACACATGGTTTTGAGATGTTGCTGAACACTTTGTAGGCTTATATTCCCTCCATGCTTATTCATGTGCCAAGTGGACAAAATCCTGGTGAGGGTTAACTACTGGGCTAAAGACACTGATGAGTTTATACTTCTTGTGTTTAAATGCATCACACCTAGACGTTGCTTCTGGGCCTGTCCTGTGAAAGACACACGTCTCCACTTACCACACGCCCTTTTCCACTAGGTAAAAAACATCATGCCATTATCTTCTAACCTTTTTATATACACAAGAATATTGTGCCACAAGTAGACCTTGATGAAGGTTGACACCAGGCAGAAGTCGCAAGTGGAGAAACCATGGAAAGTGATTTCAGAATAGTACCATAGTTTAGCAGACTGAAAGAGTGTTTTGGTTACTGTACTATTCATCCATCCAGACAACAAATGGAATCAAGGCAATACAACATAATATAAATTAATATAACTGGTTAACTTTTATTTTCCAAGCAAATATGGTCATAATACAAAGAAACAAGGTCATGGAGAAGTGCTGAATATGCTAATAGCTGGAACTTTCAATTGGTTTACATAATGTTTACAGAGAGGCCTCAATTTTTTTTATATGTATATACACACACCTAGTCTTGGATTCTATGCAATCAGTCTAGCAATAAGCTGTCAATGACCCATGGAAATTTCACCTATGGATGTAGTATTTGTGACATACAGTTTAAATATTGAGATTACTTGCCAAGAAGAGATTAAATAAAGTTCAGACGTATGTGCTATGTTCATCAGCCAAAAACAAGGCTGTTTTTCATTGGTATATGGAAGTGCATATGTATTTTACCAGTAAGAGAAGTGTATGTTCTCACTAGCTCGGGGTGTCATCTACACAACTGGATGATGAGGGAGGAAAGCCCAAATTACACAGTCTGATTTTTGTTTATAAAGTATTTGCTTTGTGGGAGCTGCTATCAAAAGTATAAACTTATTGTGGTCGGAGGGAGCTTCCTTTCAGTTGTTGTCACTGTATAGTTGTCCATTTGCATATACAAAGTTATTTCTTTTATTCTGGTGAATTTATAGTTTTATGTTGGTACTTTTCATTTGTTTCAGATGCCCTCCCTTCAGATCCTCTGCAAACCCAGTCAGACTCATGGTTAGAGTTAGTGGATGAGCTGAACATCAAGGCTTTTGCTAACCTGACACTGTCGGATTCAGTGAGACATGGGGCCCAGCAACTTCTTTTCATCTCTGGACTAGGTGAGTAGGGTCCTTCAATTTCCGAGGGAGAACATTCATTAAACAAAAAAAGTTAAATGTATACAGTTTCTGTACAGCAGATCAGGTGGGTACCTGGAGTATTTGGCTTCCGGGGCAGATCCTGTGTTGGCAAGAATATTTATTTGAACAGATATGGTACAGCATAACTTCTGAATAGATATGGTACAGACAATGATGGTAGTACAGAGGAACCCCCATCATTATACACTGAGCCAGACATTGATGATAGTGTAGCATAACCCACATCACTAAATGCTATGCTAAGCCAGACTTTGATGTGGTAGCCTCTGCCCTGAATCAGCCTGCCTGTGCCACCTCTGCCCCTGAAACAGCCAGCCTGTGCTGCCCCTGAAGCAGCCTGCCTGTGCCACCTCTGCCCCTGAAACAACCGGCCTGTGGCACCTCTACCCCTGAAACAGCCTGCCTGCACCACCTCTACCCCTGAAACAGCCTGCCTGTGCCACCCCTGCCCCTGAAGCAGCCTGCCTGTGCCACCTCTACCCCTGAAACAGCTGGCCTGCACCACCTCTGCCCCTTGACAGACTGCCTGTCCCATTTCTGCTCCTAAACACTCAGTCAGTCAGGAAACTGAGTGGCCGCCTAACGCATAAGTATTCAAAAACAATGCCTGCATATTTTAGTATAACTACATTGCTAGACATTACACATATGATTCGAAGAAAATATTTGTTGTGTTTTAGGTAAGGTTTTTGTAAAACTAAATTGTACGTAGTATTCATTCTATTTGTTGATTCTTCTATTGAATGTTTGGTGTACCCTTATATCTTAATATCTACAATATGTTAACATTTGCAATAGCTACATTGGCTAAGTTATATAAAGGCAGAGTATAAAGGCCATTAGTGAACATTAAATTATGTAACATTAACATAACATTTTATGGTTTGTAGGAGGCATGAGGCCCAACACTGTTGTTCTGGGATTCTTTACTCGTTCAAGTCCTGAAGAATTGCTTAAAAGTGAACAAGAATTAAATAAAGATGTTTCCAACTCATTTATCTTTTCCTCTGCTGGTTTTAAGACATCTAGAGAAAACTTCTCTGCATGGGAATATGTGGCCATTATTTCTGATTCCATCAAAATGTCCAAAAATGTGGTGCTGGCAAGATATTTCTCTGAATTTGACAGATCCCAGGTGTGCAGTATACGTGGCAAAGAGACTTACATTGATGTGTGGCCACTTAACCTCCTACGACCAGACAGTACAGCCTACGTGGACACCTGCAGTCTTTTTCTCCTACAAATGGCATGTGTCTTGAATATGGTGCGTTCCTGGAAAAAGGCCAAGCTACGTCTTTATCTTTGTGTGGAAGCAGAGAGTGGTCTAAGAGGCCAGGAGGTCAAACTAAAGCAGCTCCTCAAAGACCTTCGCATAAAGGCTTCCATCCAGACAGTGGTATGGGATTCAGTGGTTGCATTGCACTGGCACAAGCAAGTTGCTGGTGATTCAGAAGCATCTGAAGAGGCATACATGAACTTTCCCAACAACTCTATCAGGATCAATGATGACTATCTTTATGCTGTTAACCAGATGATACTGTCACAGAATGTCACATCTCCCCCAGCAGTTAGGTTCTTGTACCTTCCTCGTCCACCTGCAGACACAGCAGTCTACAACAGGTTTCTCCACCATTTGGAGACCATAACCAGAAACTTGGGACCCACTTTGCTTATTCATGGAATTACTGCTGTCACAAGCACAGAGCTTTAAAAAAGGATTGAAATGTGTGCAGCATTTTGGAATTGGCAGCACCCTTGATGTTGAGAGTCTGGTTTAGGCATGATAGCCTTATATTGTATATATATATAAAGTTTCCTTTGGGTACTAGTACTTTGGTCATTTCTTTTTCCAAGGCTGTTTCCAGTTTTCTTTATATTACTTTAACACCAGGCTTTGTGCACAAAAATATGTTTTCCAACTTAAGAAAACTGATATACAGAAAAAAGCATACATATTGCTTATTGTTCTGTTACTGCATACTACAGGAGGTCCCGCCTAATACTAAGGAAGGCAACATCAGACAATGAACGTTGAGACATAAATGCTAAAGGGGAAGAAATACAGAACGCTGACACATAAAATTCCAGTGGTTAAACATGATATACAGTGCATTAATATCATGAATCCTGTGATGTGGATTGTAATAATTACATTGACACTGCGTGATTATTCAGTGTCTCTGAACTGGATTTTTTTAGGGTAACTTATGTCCTGTGACTCTGGTACTGTTATGAATTAAGAGGCCTGCTACACCCAGGAGACATACTTATCTCCCCATAACCTTGTACACGATTGATATGTGATGGTAGTTTGGGTAATGCCTGGAAAAGACAAATCTTTTTCTGAATGTGATGGTATTATTGCCTCCTTGCGGTCCAATTACAATCCCATTTGAGGCCTAGCACTAAGCATTCTTAGTTTCATTAATTTCTCTTGCCCTTTGCTAAACCTTTTTTTAACATTGAAAACTCAGGAATAAAACTGGTTTCTTAAAATTTAAAGCACTAAGCAAACTTCTTGTATAAGAATATGTTTATGTGCACTCGTATTATTTTCGTGATGCTTTCATAGTTATTTTTTAGTAACTATAGTAAATCTGTAAACACTGACATAAAGCTCAAACCTGTGTATGTGTTAGTATGAGGTATCTGTGTCTCACAGTGAATGTGCAGGTGTCCCACCTGTCTTCTATTCTGTCTGTCTTTCTTTTCTTCTTTTCTTTTCCCCTCTCTCTTTTCCTCTTTTCCTCTTTTCTTTCTTGTCTCTCTTCCGTCTTCTCTCATTCCTCATTTTCTTCTTTTCTCCTTTTCTTTCTCTCCTTGCATTTCTTTTTTTATCTCCTCTCCTTTCTCTTTTTATCTATTCTTTTCTTTTGTCTTCCTCTCTCCTCTAACATGTCTTTAATTTCTTTTCTGTCAGCTTTCTCGCTGATGATCAAAATATAAAAAAACAGACAACCTTTCCGAATTCTAAAACACAAGAAAGAGAGAAAGTCCTATGGATGTCAGTCAAGATTTTAATTTTATTTACATAGAATAGGAAGGGAGTAAAAAAAAAGTTTTTTTGCAGAGCAGTGTAGAATGTGAGGAATGGCAAATCAGAACATCAGCAAAAAGAGGGCAGTTTGTAGAGACTGAAGCTGTGTAGTGAATGCCGCAGCAAAATGTGTCCTGGAACATCTCTGATAAAGAGCTGAACAGATGACTGGAGAAGAGTGACTGGCAGGATTTTTTAAGGCTATGTATCAAATCAACAAATGGTTGATATGTAGTACTTGCATACATGCAAGGCCTACATACAGAAGAATCATATGTTAACAGTTTAAACATTTCAGCTAATAATATATAATAATAATATAATATAAATACGGTATTTATATATTATGTAAACTTTACTTTTTTTAAGTAAAAAGCCATCCCTTATATGCATGACAGATCCCATTATTGCACACCATACAATTCAAAATACTGCCCACTTACCTGCTAGTCCTCCACCTTATACCCATGCAACAACTACACTACAGTTAGGATCCTGGCATTAAAGTTTTTTGCTCATCCAATACTGAGCTTTTTTCATCAATACGTTCCTTGTGCAAAACCCTTTTATCCCATGTGCTATATGTTTGATCTTCCCCAGCCTATCCATCACAACTGGACTCTGCTACAATTGCCATGTAAAGCAATAGCCTACCTCTAAGGAATTGCTTTGTGTGTATGGAAGCGTTAGCAATGTTCCATTGATTTGTATTTAGTAGAAGCTGGTGATAAGCATGTACTGTAAATAAACAAGATGACTGAGGAGTTCATTTATGTGCAAAAGTTTCTTAGATTATTACAGTTTTTTTTCCTGTCATTTCCCCTTGTCTACCGGGGAAAACTACCGGGGAAAACCTTTGGTTTTAGCATAGCCAATTTAATAAAAGAACCCTTACAGATTAGTGAGGCATCTCTATTATTACACATTAAATTAATATAAAACATGTTTATCACATTGTAAAACCAAGTAGCTAAGACATTAGTCAGTGAAGGGCTGGCAAGAGGAAGCAATTGCCTGCTGGGCTGCACTTAAGTTCTGATTTGGACCATTGCCTTTCTTTGCGGTTAATTGCAATTCCACACATTGCCACCAGGATGTATAATGATGAAAAGAGGCAGCATCTAGCCCTGACTGGATCCAAAGTGTAAGTCAAGTAGGTGATTCCTGCAAGGAACCCACACATAGATGTGTGTGGAATAGTGCCGCTAAACATATTGCCTGCTAGACTTTGTTCATGTTTAGGACGTTATAATACTGGACCACTATGCTAGACTTGGCCCCCGGGCCAAATGTGCCCTCCCTCCCCTTCCCTCAGTCCACCAGGCAGGTCGATTGGAGGTGTGATTTAGCTAGACAATATAATATTTATGTTTGCACTGTAAGGAGCCGATCTCAGAATAAATGGAAGAAGAAACAAATGGCTGTAATAGTGAGATCTACAATAAATGTTGTATTTGCTAAATCAGAACCTATGTGCTGGATAAAGCAAAGCAAAGACAGAAAAACAAAGCACAGAGTGTTTCAATGGAATAGTGAATTTAGTTTAGCATTTGTGAGCTTTAATGCAGGAAAGCTGGGAGTGTAAATATCAGAAAGTGGAGGCTTACTCCAAGCTTTTAACAAAAACACACATTTGAGACACTCGCATGTGCATTAGCATTATGGACTCATATTTAGTCTGCCTAAAGTAGCTGAAAAAAGTGTCAACGATGGCAGAAAATTCTCGAAGGTTGCCTTTTTATAGTGTTTTTTTTTCTATTTTAATTTATCTCCAGAGGCATAATTGCTTTATTTTAAATCTTTTTTTTCCAACTTCCTAAAGCAGCTGTCGTGTGAAAGATTTGCCCGATACTCAGCTGCAGAATTTCAAATAGGATCTGCTGTTCCCACTGATTCATCTGACACTTAAAGCAGAGAATGGTCTGGAAAAGCATTGCAAATCAGAAAACTCACCACTGCAACAGCCACAGGGCCAGTAAGGTGTACTAAATTTCATATATTGCTACTTCTGTCAATGCAAAGCAGCAGGGAGTTTCAGTGTGACCTGACTGCCACTATCAGACCATAGAAGGACAGGCTATTCAAGCATATGTATAATGTGAATGGATCAGCCATATAACCGCATGAAAAGAAGTCATCACACGCTAACCAAGCATTCTATATGCGTAGGGTTACTTTAACCATTTGAATGCCAGGGTTCCAGAAACGTTCCCAAGATCATTTTCAGTTTTGCTATAGCTTTAGGTATGTTTTGGGATATATATATATAAATATATGGGGGGGGGGTTTAAGGAAAAGCAAATCTTGTCCATTAAGATAACATGAAATAGATCAGAAGTACAGTGAGGACGTTGTTAGTGTTCTAAATGACTATTGTAGCTGGAAATGATTTGATTTTAAATGGAATATTTTTATAGGTGTACAGAGACCCTTTATCAGCAAGCATCACTCCTGTGTTCCAATAGCACTTTCTGTTAGTTTAAAAAGCTAATTGTTCTTTGGAAAACTCTTTTGTAATTATGTTACACAGCTAGAAATGTCCTTGTTTTCCATGAAAACATTTAAGTGACTCCAAACGGTAGTATAGTGTGTGAATATATATATATATATATTTCCATATAAATATTTTCCATATTTCCATAGGACAAGTTGAGCTAGTTTCCAAAGTTTAAAGAATAACTATTATATCATGTGATGTTTAAAAAAATAAAGTAAATAACAGCTGTAACAAAATCAAAACATCTAAAATGTAAAGAAACACAGTTTCGGGAGAAATTGCATACTGCAACATTTTGCGCTACAGGTGTGTCTGCTTTTGTGGACTACATCTCCGATGATCCTCATACTTACATATTGTTATATACAGTAGATACATGTATTATTTGCAGGGATTGAAGGTTTGACATTATAGTGTCTGGTACATGCTAGTAAAGGTCAGTTAGTTATATTGGTATGCTGAACTGGCACTCAAGGTGCTTTCTACACAACTATGTTAACTGTAGCAGCATTCTCCCTTTAATTGATATACTGTATATGCACACATTGCTCTCCAGGTATATACAGCATGTGAATCCTGAAAATGCATGTTTTTTTTGCCTTGATGCCTAGGTCTATTTGGGCTCAATTATTATTTTATATTTATATTATAAGTAATATATTGATTTCACTGACAATGACTAAACTATGTGGACATTTCAATACACCATTAAACATAATTCAATACACCACTAAACATCTTATTCACCAAGACAGATTGCAGTTTTAAAAGTGACACCACTTAATAAAAGAGGCAGACCCTGCGTACTTGCATAGGACCAATTCTATATCCCACAACTTTTCTTTTTCTGGTGCCTCACACTTTTAAGTCTTTGTTGGTAGATCTTGTTTGGAAATATGTAGGCTGAACAATGAGGTTTAATCACTGGTTGCAGGGATAGCATTGGGCCCCACCAAACTTTACCTTTCATAACATCCTTAGATTAGTGGCACTTAGTACATGTCTAGTCTGTGGTCTTACTCACTGTCTTAATAGAACAGATGGCTCTCATGAATTTACGTTTATGTTTTTCAGTGATTAGACTAATTCTGTGGCAAAGTGCTACGATACTAGAGGTTGGCATTTGGAATACTTGTCGGTTTTTAAGCGTGGGTCTAATAATAGAATTATCCAATGATCAGTCTGGATTCCAATATTCATCATCTTTGTTTAATGAGAAGTGCATTCAGCTATGTTTTAGTGTACTTGCTGTTATATTAGATATGGATCATACTACCTGTTCCAGAACGGCTTTTCACACGGTCTGCGGGCTAAATCTATTGTCACATAATTTGAAATGAACCAAAACACACGAGGACAAACTTTTTCCAGTGTATGCACCTTTCTGACATGAAATCTATTCATTCAATATGACTCATCCCATGGTGATGGAGAATAATACTAAATCAGTTTCTGCAAATAAATTTTATAATGATTATAGGTTATAGCAGAGGCGTAACACAAAAAAGCAGGGGTCCCTAAGGTCCTATGACATACTTTTTCCATGGTAAACTTCATTTGCACCCTAGGTGGTGTTGGTGGGTTTGAACATATGGAGATGCCACCAATTTTGCTTATACATCAGGTTCTCTGAAATATCAGGACTAACTTGTGCCTGGACCGGATATACTAAGGCATTTTGGACACTGCTATGCTTCCAACTTTGTGCACAAAGCAAGGTCCATAAAGGCATGGTTGGATGAGTTTGGTGTGGAAGAACTTGACTAATTGCTTTACTAATTGATTGCCTGTAATAGCGTCCTGGATGGAAACCTACTACTTAAAGCTCAATATCTGCAAGACTGAGATTCTGGTAATTCCCTGCCTCCTTCATACACAATTTCTGATATATTCATCGACGTTTAGATTTGCACCCAGGAGACCAACTTCATTGTGTAGCACTAAACACTCCTTTCTCTTTTTCCTTCATCCCTCATATCCAGTTGCTCACCAAATCCTGGTGCTCTTACCTGCAAAATAGCTCTCCAGTTCATGTTTTTTCCCACACAAGAGATAACATAAATGCAAATCCATTAACTTGTGATATCTCATCTTGATTACAGCAATCCCTTGCTAACTGGCTTTAACCTTTCCTGCCATATAATCTCCCAGACTAATTTCCTTACCCTAATAACTGGTTCTCATAACCCCTAGAAAAAAAATGTAAACTCCTGACTCTCACCTACATACCCCTTACAAAACATTGCCCCCCTATTTATCTGCTGTTATCTCCAAACACTCTACTGACCACCATCTTTCCGCTTTCCACAACTTGAATCTCTCTTCTATCATCATCGACTCTTCCAACTCATGTATCCAGGATTTTACCTATGCTGTGCCTATACTCTGGAATTTCCTACCTTGTCAGACTCTCCTCTACTTCTTCTAAATTAAAACTATCACTAAGAAGCCATTTATTCAGAGAAACATACCGTCTACTCTCCTAATACCCTCAAACTGCATCCTGAAAGACTTCCTATTGCACCACCCAACACTGCTGCCTTCTACATATCACACTATCCACAATTAAACTACCCCTACGTAAGCAGTTCCTCTTCTTCTGTGTAAGACTCACAAGTGCAGGGCACTCCTCTACTTCAGTACCAGAATGTCTTCATGTGTATTAATACCATAGTCAGTTTTACATATAGTCAACTTTAATGTTACCATTTTCATTCTCCCCTATTGTAATAATGCTATGAGTTCTGATGGCCCACTATAAATACATGTAATATAATGTTTCTCTCTCTAATGGTGTTGGAATGGCTTTCTGGTCCTGAAAAGGTTAAGGTGACCTCATAGATGGATTGCAACAGAAATTCATCAGCCATCAAAGACCATGTGCCTATTGAAAAGAAATGAACATCATTTCAATTAAAAGTGTCACTGTGTCACAGTCATTTTTTTTTTGTTCAACTGGGTTTTCACTTACCTTATCATCCTCTTTAATTGCCACTGACATCCTGCTGCATTACAAGGCTCTTCAGAGCCGAAACACATTATATTAACTTTCTTCTGAACTCGTCCTCTGGCAGAAGGCAGCAATATCTCCCTCGGAAGACGGGAATATTAAATTCAGAGATGTAATTGGGGCTAATCGCAGTGAGTATTCCCTTCGGAACATGAAAGGAATGCTTGTATTTGTTTTAAAGAAAGGGAAATTCACATTATAGAGATATAATACTAACCATTCATTTAATGTAAGTGTAACCAGACCAGCAACACCTTGGTGTGATTTAGACTGTTGGTTCTTTAAAAAGCCAAAGGTTCAAGTAGTTTTTCTAATTTCCACTTTGTTCATGCTACCGATGAGTATAGGAGAGAGTAACAGGCACTGACCTAAATCAGCCATTGCAGTGAGTAGGGTTGCCACCCGGCTGGTATTTTACCGGCACAGACGGTTGCCAATGATTTGAAACCAGTGCCGGCATAAGTAAAATAATGGCAATCCAAAAAGCCTGTATTTTTTGTGAAGGGGGGTTCGCAGCGCTACTGGACGTACCAAAGAGGCAACGGCAAGCTAAATGGGACATATGAGAGCTTTTCCCCACCTTAACATCAGTAGCTTAGTTTCCAGATGAATAATAAAACGTCATAGGACGTAATGAATATTGAACGCTGGAGCAATGGTCAACACTGTAGAGGTCTGTAAACTGTACTTTTTACAGCTCACTCCTTTTAACTGAAGCCTCTCACTAACCCCTGCTAGCTGTAGGTGTAGCAATATGGCTCCTGCGCAAACCCCAGTTTCTCCACTGTATCCGGTGCCATCCCGTGATTGGCTGGCTAAGTTCTGTTATGAAGTGCAGCAGAGCGCTGCGCTTGTAAGATGCTTGGTTGCTAGGCAAGCTGAGGCCACTGAACTTAGCGGTGGGTGGAGAGGACACAGTGACTTGGGAACTTTGAGAAGTAGTTTCATCAGCCCAAATAAATAAATATATCCAATGGATGTAGTTGTATATCTATTGGCCATGTAGGTGACAATGCAGTCAGGGCCGAGCCTAGGGTCAAAAGTTTTTTGGTGCCCCCAGGTGGGTGTAGCAATATTGCTAACTACTCCCCTTAACAAACCCATTTTCTATGGCAACCACTCCATCTCTTTGGGCCCCCAACTTCACCATGTAACATGTCACTCACTTCCCACAGTGCCAGCTCTGCTCCAAACAGTTCTTTAGTGCCATATTTTTTCCCAAACAGCTTTTCAGTGCCATCTTTGCCATCAAACTGCTTTTCAGTGCCATTTTGGTCCCAAACAGGCCATCAGTTACATCTTTGTCCCAAAAAACTCTAACTTTAAAGAAGCCGCTGAACAAGAGGGGCAAAACTGTAGCTAGCTCCGTTTGTGCCTGTGGCAAGAACAGAAAATTGCGCCCCTATTTTATCACTACAGAGGTTATTTTAAGGAAAGTAGATAGATAAGCAACAAGGAAATTCATGATATTAGAACTGCAGAGAGTTAGAAAAAATAATAATCACATATCCCCAAACCCAGTTAATATATACTGAGACTGATGGTGGTCCAGTATGTAACTCCCATCAATATATACAAAGATTTGTCTTCAACTCCAATGTGCAGTCACTCTTACTGTATGGAGCAGAAACCTGAAGTACAACCAAAACCTTCATTAACAGCTGCCTCAGAAATATTTTCCAGATCCACTGGCCACACATCGTCAGCAACAGCAATCTTTGGGAGAGAACTTGCCAATTTAGAGCAGCGGAAGACATCAGGATGAGAAGATGGGGCTGGATAGGACACACTCTACCCGAGCAGTCAACCAACATTACCAGACAGGCACTGAGTTGGAACTCTTCAGACAAGCGGGAAAGAGGCCATCTAAGAAACACCTGGCGACACAACCTCAAGGCTGACACTGATGCATTTCAAACTGCCTGCATACATTTACAATTTGAACTCCATATTGAGTCATCCATGCTCACACACACGCACAATTACACATCCATACAATATATATATATATATACACATATTACCTGTCGCCGCTCCTGCAGCTGTTCACTCTGGCTGCTCATGCACACTGTGATGTCACGTGACCCCGATATGTTCCTGTCTCCCCGTTCAGGTTCAAAATAGTTTAGAAAGGGCCCTTCCAAAATGGAACGGTGCGGTCCAGGTCAGAAGTGTCCTTTCTAAACTATTTTGAACCAGTAGGAGGAGACAGGAGGAAGGGGCCACACCAGGCCCCCTACAGGCAAGGGCCCAGTCGGAGTAACCTGTAGTTAGGCCAGTGGAACCCAGCACTGAAGATTGCATAACATTTATTTATGGGGCATCAGCAGACTCTGTGGTTCCATTACAATAGAGCAACAGTGAAAGTTAACAATAACATTAAAAATAATAGTAAATAAACTTGACCATATCACTGACACATGCGGGACAGAGGCATATCTTGGCTAGCCGCAGCCCTAGACCTGCTGAGCACCAGTATATAACCTTATATCTCGCATGGAGGAGATATAATGCTCCATACTGTATTTGGGCTGGTTACATGGGAGATATCTTATAAGAATACCTTGCATTCTTTATTCTATAAATATATTCCTTTAGATATTAATGAAACATAATGAGTACATGTGTTTTAACCTAAGTGGACTGTTATGGGGCCTCTATGGATGACTGGTATGAAGAATTGGTAAAGTGTATAAGTTATGACATTGCCAAAAAAAGAGGAAAGAAAAGGATTCAAAAAACAAGACTCAGAAATAAAATGTATAATTAATAACAACTTTAAATTCATAAAACTAAAAAGAAATGAATGAAATCATACGTATGAGATAAATAACTAACTAATTAAGAAAAAGGGTATAACTCGTTAGAAGACATAGAACGCTAGCCCTCTACCTCTACGACTAGTCACATTCTCCTCTGTCACTCCCAAGAAGAAGAACCTACAGCACTCAAGTTACATCAAGGTTATTTTTTATTAATTGGTACTGTATGTATATATGCTGTGTATAACAAATTACCGGTAGCTCATTTATGAAGACTTAGAAGCTGTGGTTTTGCGTGCTCTTTGGTTCTGGAAACATTTAGATATTTACACAAAACAAATACACAAATAATAAAACAAATTCACGAAACAGAGAAACCCCTGGCCTAAGGATAAGTGGTGCACCTGGGAGCCTGATCTTCCACTAGGACAATAAGGCACCTGGTTATGTGGCAACAGACTGCGCACCAGTTTGTGGGTTAATTCCTATGACACAAAAAGGTTATTACCTTGTAAGGTAGAAAACAGGGGAAGAGTGGCAGTCTCAATAGAAAATGATATGGGGGTTTGACATGGAGTCTGGAAGTCAAGTTAGTTATGTGTCTATTGAGATGAAGTAGTTAAACTTCTAGCTCTGGAAATGTAGGCTTAAAATCAGTGATGAACCTGCTGCCCTATGAATAATCAGCATGAATCAGGCAACTAGCTCAGTAAGGATAATGTTAAACGGGGCAGTGGTTAACTAATTTGTGAAGAGAGGTCACTGGTTAAAGGGATAGTCTAGAATCCCATATAGGCCCGCCAGAGATGAACACATATCACAGTACTATGTAAGTACTGCAAGGAATACTAGAATATGTATCTTTAATAAATGGATGCGAGTCCGCATGCCAATTAATTCAGCCACCATAAAGTGACCCCAATTAGAGTCTAAACAAACCTGCATGTGCTGTGCTTCAGGATATTACAATTGTCACCATGGTCCGTTATATGAAGCAGTGATAAGTTATTTTATACCCTGATAGCAATATACTGTATATACGTCTTTCTCCTTCAAAGAACATGAGATGCATGGACTGGTTCTCAGAGAAACACATTCAGCACCCACATGGCCTATAAGTAGTCTTCTGACCCAATGTAGCCTCAATGCTAGATATAAGGAAACCACGTCTATCATGTTACTCACAACTTGGCTAGAATATTAATCATTACCAGGTGTTCAGGAGAATGACAATCCTGGTCCTCTCCCCCCACTCTCATTTTCCTCATCTGTACAAAAGTCGACCATCAATCATAGCCTCCTTATATAATTCATTTTTTTCCAATTAAAAATCCATTCATACTAATGAATAATAGATAGAGGCGACATGACTGTATAAAGCAAGTCTCAGTAAGCCCTTGTCACTCATTTTCCCTGCTACCAATGGTCAATGTATTTTCTGGTGACTCTGGAGACACAGAAATGACAAGCCCCCCTTCTCCTAACATTAGCTTCATTAGCCCCCATCAAGTGTATGTTCAATTAGCACAGACTTCAAAGTGGGAAGAACTTTCCTAGATACTTGGGTAAGCAGAATAGAATCTCTTCCAATTACTTGTAATAACAAACACAGCGCATATTTCTTAGGTTGCCGTGAAACCTCTTGTTAGATTAATATGCCAATAATACAAGGATTTTTATATGAAATACATGTCTCTCGGATGTGAAGTAAAAAGGACATTTTGAAACATTTCTAAATATGTTTCGAAGTTGGGTCCTCGTTACGTGTGTTGATTTGTCTCTGTGTAATTTGCCTCTCTGGTACTGAACTGTAGAACATAACAAATCTATAACTATAAATAATAATAATAATAATAATACGGTACATATGAAATGCTTCAGATGCCCCAACATGAATTGGACTAGTGATTTAATAATATCTGTTCAGGAGACAGAACCTACACATACTTGCCAGCATTCTCCAAGGTGTATAAAAATTCTGCCTTCATTAAGCTACATTCTGAACCAACCAATCAACACGGCTTACTTATTAGAGATGCCATACATCGTGAATATGGTAGCATTTCCCAATTTGTCCCATGTATGTATTATATTTGCAGGTAAATTAAGCAGTGATGGGGCTGGGGATGCCTCAGGCACTAGATATGTAAATACTATATACTCTCCACAAGCTAATTTAGCACAGAAATACTGTAAAGGGCAGATGGAAGCAGGAGTCACTTAAGCTTTGAAAAAAAAAGAAAGCAAGTTTGAGGGTAACCGTTCCTTTAAAACAGGCCCAACAGAGTGAGAGTCTATAAACACACACAGGAGTTTGGATACTGGACTTACAAGCACACACAGTCTTCCTAATCAATCAACATCATACTCGTATTATTAGGGCTCCTGCTCAGCAGTTCATTTCAGCAGCTTGCTGAAACATAATAGTTAAGATATTTTAAAGTATGTGCAATCATATACTCTTTTACACCATTTTCGTACCATAATGTGTTAGCAAACATAGAGATTACCTGTTACAGAGAAACCTCCTGTTTAGTCATCCAGGATCAATACACATTAGGGAATCGTTAACATTGTACCAATTTACGTACACTCGTCAGCCCAGCCAGGCTAAGTGATAGTCATTGACCATATAAAATGGCTTATGATTAGCACTAAACATAGTGCAGCTCTGATCATATGAAATGAGCCAAACCCGTGACTACACTGATGTGCCCGGTTCTATTATAAGTATGTTCATAAGACAGCTTTAAGACTCTAGGAAGAAGTTACTTGGTCTTTAAGTAATTTTACTTTCCACCACCAATGAGCATTTATTCTTCTTGGGACTTATCAGTAACACGACTATGTCCTGAATTGATAAGAAAAATGATGTAGGGAGGGCCAAATGCTATATAATATTTACTGTTTAAATTCTGCCAACATATACATTACTGGTGAATCTATTGAGTGTTTGTTCTTTAAGGTGACAGATCCTCTTTAGAAATATGTGTTATTGGTATGTAGCACACTGAAAAAACATCCCTTCATTATAGAAAAGGGTATTTATTGGGTTTTCAAAGTATTACAGAAAAGTAGGACACGTAGAGTTGCTTTCTGTGTAAAAGAGGAACCTTATGAACAAGGAAAAAAATGTGAGACCATGTATATAGACCACATGATTCATTGAGAAATGTTCCACATTTCTAAAGATTTTTTTATTTAAAAAAAGTTAATAGAAACATTTCAACACTGCTGTGACCCACGTTTCCCTCTGCTGATTCCCCATACAGTTATACAAGCTAGAAACAATAAGTAGACAGTTAAGAACAAGTCATATGTTTGCTCCAAAATTTGTTCGTAGGTGGTATAAGTGAATCCCCAAAATGTTAAATTCCATTGCAAGAACAACTCTAGAATTTCCAAAGCAGTATTATTTGAGCTCAGTATCTGATCCTAGAAGAACATGGTCTTCTCCACCAGTGCCACCAAAGTCCACTGTACAGACAAAAGTGAGGACAAACCATGTTTACCCGACGTAGTGATCATAAAGGGTTTACCCGTAAATAGGCTCTATCACTCCAAACATGAGTATCACATTGCCCTACAAGCCTAGGTGTGTCAAGTTAAGAGTTTAGGACAAAAGCATTGCACACATTTTCACTGATTATTTTACTGATAATGTACAGTGCAAATTACCGGCCATATATATATATATATATATATTTACACAGATACAACCCATTTACCTAAGTGCATCAAACTTGATTTAGTAGCCTGAACAAATGTAGAGTAAAAAAGGTTTGCACCAACAGGTCATATCGCTTTAAATGTAGTATTTAATGTTACTTTAAAATGCAAGGTATATCATGTACCAAGCTGCCAGGTGCTTTACTTTAGGTGAACTGAGATATCCCCATGTATTTCAGAGATTGCAATTGCTTTTCTTTTCAAGAATCAATTGGTTTAACATCTCAGGTGATTTCTCGTTCTTGGTAATACTTGAAATTGGTTCCTGACTTCAAAATACAGGTCAGGACACGAGTCTGAGAAATAATTATTGCGTTTGACCCTAAGTAGCTTGATCCCCAAAGGGTTGTTGTGCTGTTGTTAACTGGGTGATGTTGCCAAAATTCTCCTAACAAGCCCAGTAAAATCTTTTCAGAACTGCGGCATTTGTTTCTCATAATTCTCCCTAAAAGCACATAGCTATGGTCATTTTAAAACATGAGCAGATTTCCCTTATAACAAATGTATACATATTATATTTATCCTGAATATTGTGAAAAGCTAAAGGTAAATTATTATTCTTTAAAACATTGAGTTACATCGACATTTGTCAACACCCTGCTGGCACTTTAGAGATTTATTCACAAAATAGTATGTTGCTTGTGAATTGAAGAAAGAAAAAAAAATTACTATGTGCAATGAGAGGCCATGTCTGAGATGACCCAGCATCAGGAATAGAATATTCATGAGATAACATCAAAGAAATCTCTACATATTTTGATTGCAGAAAAGAGCCATTTGGCCTACCTAGTTGGCCTATTTTCTTACCCATTGCACAATTTAAAAACTTATTTAGTTCTCAACAGCCTTATGCCTCATGCATACTCAATTACCTGTGCTGTATTAGCCATTGCCACTTTTGCTGTACATCGATTCCACCTGTACGCATAACCGGGTCTCATCTAGAGTCTCCAGATGAAGCCCTGCTTTCCTAGGTATCTGCATTAGTTTTTTCTTTCTCCAGGCAGAACAGTGTTTGGCCAAACCCAAATCCGCCTACTTCCCACCTACTCCCTTCACCCTTCCCTCCCAGTCCCCACCCACGCAAGGCTGCCTGGGGCTAGCCACTCCCCCAGAAGAGGGAGAACGCCTGGTAGCCTAAACTGGGTGCAGGACCAAGCAATGCTTATACTTTACCCTCAGTGTTGGTGGGTCAAACAAACTGATATGAGTATCCATTAGACAAATATGTCACATTGGGGCAAAGGGAAGTGTGTGGGGAAAAAACAGAAAGTTATGCTTAAATCTGGCATCTAGCAATATTTGGCTGTGGCATCCCCTTATTCAGACATCCGCTTCCCCTCACTGTGAAAAGTGCAGTAAATGTATTGCTGTTTGCAGCCAGAACAGCGCGTGTTTTCTCTGGCAATCAGACCCGTCTATGGCACTTTGTCCCAGCGGCCTCCAGACACAATGCTGCTTGTTTTAATTAGCCTGATTCAATCAGCCATGGAAAAAGAAAGGAGGCTGGCAGAATAAAATGAGCTTTGTCAAAGACAGTTTTTCATTTCCAAATGCTCCTTCCACTCCTCTGTAATTCCACTGCCCTCACCTCCTCCTCTGACCTGTTGGAATGATGGGGAGAGAAGGCTATTAGACTTTGAATGGCTGCCAGACAGGAAGAAATAGTGTCCAGCAAATAAATAAACTGGGCATTCAGAAAGGAGGAATACTAAATGCACTAGAGCCCATTCACTAAATAATAGATCCAGAGAAACATCATATTTTGACCAAAACCTTATACACAGCCTATAATGTTAAGGAGATCAGCCACCTTCTGGTGTTAACAAAGAGACCAGAATCTGAGGTCATGATGCAGAGAGCTTTAAATTATTGGCATTACACAGTGCACGGACGTGGAGGAGGAGGCTGATAGAAATACATTTTTATATTGGAGATTTTTATAAAACTAATGTGATGTCAATCAGAGCAGCACTAACTACAAATTACTCGGTATCTCCCTAACATTAGGATGAAGAGGTTTCCTCCTTTCTTAAGGACATCTCCGTGTACTGAAACCACTCCTACCTTGTGGATGTCTGGTTGCCCTTCACACATCTTAGTGGCAGGCTAGCAGGCTAAAAACCTAAAATGTTAAATGGGGGCTCACAGTTTCTTCTGTGTGCTACTTTGTATCTTAATGGGAGGCAGTGGGAGCTTTGTTAAAAACATTCCTTACAGGTGCCATGATAACAAGATTATCAGTGTTATTCACTTCACTTGTGAGTGGTCATAATGTTATGGCTGATCGGTGTAGACAGTCCATTGCATACATAGAAAGGTACACATGGGAATAAATAGAGAATGTCTCATGGAAATGCATATACCGTATTTGCTCGATTATAAGACGAGGTTTTTTTCAGAGCAAATGCTCTGAAAAATACCCCTCGTCTTATAATCGGGGTCGTCTTCTAATCAGACCTCAAATAGAGGTCTGATTAGGAGACTAAGATCCAGATCCCCCGCACCGCTGCAGGGGACCTGGATCCTCCTATCGTCGCCCCCCCCCCCGCACGCACGCACGCACGCACGCACTTACCGGTGCTTCCGGAGGTGAAGTTGGCAGCGGGGGTTTGTATGCGTCCGTCGCAAATACCTTCCCCGACTGTCAGAGATCAGAGTTCCAGAGTTCCTGATCGCTGACAGCCGGGGAAGGTATTTGCGACGGACGCATACAAACCCCCGCTGCCAACTCCACCTCCTCCCGGCTGCCGCGGAATGAGACGTCAACCCGCTGCCCCGGCAATACAGCAGGAAATTGGAAGCACCGGTAAGTAAGTGTGTGTGTGTGTGTGTGTGTGTGTGTGTGTGTGTGTGTGTGTGTGTGTGTGTGTGTGTGTGTGTGTGTAGGGCATTTCTGGAATGCCTTACACCCCTATATGCCACTCTGGCACTTAGGGGGTTAAAAGGCATATTATGGGGCAGAGTGGCATATAGGGAGGTATAAGGCATTTCAGGAGGCAGAGTGGCGTTAAGGGGGCATTTAATAGAGCACTCTGCCTCCTGAAATGCCTTATACCTCCCTATATGCCACTCTGCCCCATAATATGCCTTTTAACCCCCTAAATGCCAGAGTGGCATATAGGGGTATAAGGCATTTCTGGAGGCAGAGTGCTCTATATAATGCCTTTTAACTCCCTTAATGCCACTCTGCCTCCTGGAATGCCTTATACCTCCCTATATGCCACTCTGCCCCATAATATGCATTTTAACCCCCTAAATGCCAGAATGGGATATAGGGGTATAAGGCATTTCTGGAGGCAGAGTGGCACATAGGGGGTCAAAAGGCATACCATGGGGCACAGTGGCATATAGAGGGTTAAAAGGCATATCATGGGCCACAGTGCCATATTGGTGTGGCAAGCCTGGGGGCAGATGTGCGTAACTGGGGGCAGGTTGGAAAATACAAGGAAATAAAAACAAAAAAAATATTTTTCTCAATCATAGCTTTTATTAAAAAAAATAGTTTACATGAATTAACATTTACTGGTAAAACTTTTTTCCTTTAGGGTCGTCTTATATTCAGGCTTTTTCTTTTTTTCCTAAGTTAATATTCATATTTTGGGGGGTCGTCTTATAATCAGGGTCGTCTTATAATCGAGCAAATACGGTACTATATACAATATGAAAGCATCAAGGAAGTACCTTCTGCTATCTATGGAGAGGTAACCTCACGGTAGGTACAGCTACCTGCAAGTAATTGTCTGCCTGCCATTATTGAGTCAAAGATACCCTCAACCCCATTAAACCACTGTGAACAGGGCTTGTGGCAGTATCAGCTGCAATGGCATCTCGGTGTGCCGGCCCACGGACTTTTGCCCCGCATTAAAGACGACCCTGGCAGTTGTTCGGCTGAATCGGCCACTTCAGTGGGTGGCTGCACGACTGTTTAGTTTAGAGTTAGTGTAGCCTGGGGGGCAATTGCCCCCTGGCCCAGCCTGCCCCTGTCTGGCCCTGTATAGTGCATAATTCAATGAGTGTGGAGATTTTTTTTTACTGAGTTAAGAATACTGAGGATGTCTTCATAATGTACAGTGAAGTCAAGGAGTTGAAACACAACTCTCCTGAAAAGTCTCCATGCAAATCTACTTAGTGAACAACAGATCCTTTTGTTTACTAAAAGTAAGAAGATGGAATAGAGAAAAGAGAAATGAAACTGATTGTTAGAATATTCTTTGTCTTGAATATCTAAACTTCTCCAGTGATCAAACAGCAATCAAGACCACAGCTTCTATGTCTATTAATCAGGTTTATTCGATAACAAATTATTAATTCATACAGTACCGACGCTGGAACAAATGTTGATAAAAGGTACTGTAGGTTCAATATTCTTGGTGAGATGAAGGTGAGAGCGTGGAAAGAGAGCTTGTCCTTGTAGTCATGCCAATTTATACCCCTTTACATTTGGTTAGGGTATACGTAAAGGAATCCTATTGGAACAGTCATATGATACACCGGCATTCCACAGAAGACCCTCTAAACTACGTCACTTAATTGATACCATATGTTGCTAGCACTCAAGTTGCATTCAGGCCTAAAATGTGCAGAACAAAATAAAAGTATAAAAATGATTTCTTACACTGATAAAAAAGAGCAAGGAAAGGTAGAGAGACGTCAATGGTTTGCTAACCTTAGAACACTTAAAATGGTTAAAAGGGTTGTGACATTTTAAGATACGGATTAAAAGAGAAAATAATATAACACAAGTGGATTTTCTCGGCCATCAACTCTAATGCTTCTAGAACAAAAAAAAACATAAAGAAGAAGCACAATTGATTAAAATGTTTATAAACAGAAGCTGGACTGCTTGCCAATAAATGAAGGTGTGAAAATATTGAAGCAATTTAATGAAGCAATTACACAGGATTAGTGAGCCTTTCCCAGCTGCTAAAAGTCACTCCTGTTTCACGCTTGTTTGATCCTGTAGGTGGATTTTTCAGAAACAATATTTCTATTACTCTTTTTCTTTCCGTCCCTAATATCTTATACACTTTATTTATTTTTCTTTTTTTATATATAAAAAGATCAGGGTTTTTAAAGACTGTGGGAGATTTTTAATTAACTTTTTCTTCTCTAAGTGGGAAGACGGATCCCGCTGATGTGAATGAGCTCAGAGTACAGTCGTGCGTGAAATTTAGTTTTTTTGACAATACGTCCTCTCTGTTTCAATTTTATTGTTGTCCTAAAAAATAACAGAAGGTTATGCAGCTTAGGTTATAATTGTTATAAAGGAAAGATACAGCTTGGGTTATAATTGTTATAAAGGAAAGATACAGCTTGGGTTATAATTGTTATATAGGAAAGATACAGCGTAGGTTATTATTGTTGTGACAGGTATAAGGGGACACGAGCCTTAGAGGGAGTTGATGAATTTGTTATGTGACAAGATGTAACTATTTATCCAATTTTGTGGCAAAAAAGACATGCAAAATGTACTGTTCCCTGTAAGATTTCACGCCCCCCGATTAAATGTCATTCTGTCTTTTAACAGTATAGTCATACAGTCCATGCTTGCGATAGCCCAAACATTAGAACAACGGTAATGACTGACTGTTTATGGTCTGAAACTGACTGATGGACAAACTGGTGTCACCTGCTGGTTCACCAGTACAAAATGTTGGCAGCTGTGTTGGTCTCAATGTAAACTGACAGAATTATTTTTGCGGTTCCATCCCACAAAATTCCAAAGTTTGCACTTTATTTATGTATTGTAAGCCAAGATTATCACACTGTGCTAAATGTACCAGTGGGTGAAAGCATTGGCTCCCAACATTTGCATATGCCTGCAATTTTTGATGCAGCCTTTGAGCATAGGGTTGTAAAAGGAACAGCTGCAGCTCATGCAAGTGGATCTTAAACATCATATAACCAACAATTCTGAATGCTTATGCTGGGTCAAAAGCGACAAAATCCCACCACTCTACAGCACAGTAAGAATAAGTAATCTTATGACAATATGGACACACAGTATGTAAGGGTGGTCCATTATCACCGCTGTCTGAAAAATAGGGTCAGTGTGGCAGCTCCATGCAACAGTCCCTGTAAAATAAGACTGTCCAGCTAAAAATGTAATAGTTGTCAGGTATACAGATGCTCAGAGACGATAACTGCAACAACTGGAGGAAGAGCTGTGAGTCGACAACACTGGGAAGTTTCCAGCTATAGATATAATCGAAAAGCTTGCCTGTTTTCCTGCTCGAAACTGCCTACTTTTTTGCTCCTCTTTTGTAGTAGGGTTTATGTATAAAGAGCAACTGTGATAGAAATCAGCCAATAGCATGCCAGCTAATTTCTCCACTTCTCCACTTTTTTGCACCATTTACCAGAATCAGTGGTGGCAAAGGAGGGCTCACAGGAGCCAAGAAAACTCTCTTTCCATAGTTAGAGGTCCGTGTGCTTTCTGTAGCTGTTTCCAAGACAAGGGAATATTTGTTGGCTGGGTTTAAAGAAAGTTTGGAATCCATGGAGTTGCATTGGTCTCATGGCTGCATGTATTTATATAACCAGCAACACTGTTAGATTTTTTTATCCTAATGTCACTAGGCACAAGAACCTTCATGTGTATAAATATAGGTCGATTACTTTATGACAACTATATAAGCATATGGTTGACATTGTGTAGTGCTTACTGACAGCTTCCCATGATTATTGTGCTGCATTTACAGAAATGGCTCTTTGTGTCACTCCATGACAAATATCATAGGAGTCTAGGGATTGAGCTCAATACCTACCTATCACAGAGAGGATCTGAGCATACACACAACTACTGTACATATCACTAAAGTCACTTCTCTTGGGTCTCACGTTCCTCTATGGCAATAAAGCTCACAAACAGCAATACTTCTGTAAAAACAAATCCTCTAAAACAAAATATTAGCGTAGCTCTGGTCTATACTTTGCTGGCCCTGACTGAGCAGCCTAAATATTCACTAACCTATTTCTCGCTGCCAGACCCACCTAAACCAGGGTTTTACAAAAACCTACAGCTTACACAGGTCCTGGTAAGTAATGCCTCAATTGGCTATTGGATTCTTCTTCTAAAGGCCTCCACTGGCCCTTATTCTGAGGCTTGAGGGAGTTTAGATGTCCATCTCCTGCACCTTTTGCAGGTTTCCTCAATGTCATGTCAAAACCTAGGTTGTTGCAAAGTGAAAGAGGATTGAGCACTGGCCCATCCTTCTCTCCAACTGCTCCACCTCGAGGATCTATATACATTCACAGCACCTGCACACAAAACCCAAATTAAATATCTCCCTGGGGCTGTACAGTGTTTTGTTTGAGTGATTCTTTTTCAGAGATTCTTCAACAAATAAATCTACCTCTAAGATGATTGTATTATCTATTGATGAGTTCCACAGCCAGGAGTTTTGTTATACATTCCCAAATACATTTCAATATTTACCTCAAAGCATTGTTAAAACTTTGAAATAAAGGCTTTCTCGAAAGAAAAAAAGGTTATTCTGCAATGCAGTAGCATCAGTCAGAACTTTTGGTGGTGGTTCCATTGCCAGGCTGGTACAGGAATGTCAGATTCCATTCATCCATCAGGCATGGAAAAAGTCTATTTTCATTTCCATCCATCTCCCTTTGTGAATTGAACATTCATTGATCGTATATGCTATTTTCAAAAAGATGAGGTTGGCTGTGTATTCCATTGCCACTTCTTTCTGTCCCAAACTTTTTCATTCTGTTTCATAACTAGTCAGCATTCTTGGCATTTGTACTTGAAAAAAAAAAACAACATATAGAGTATGTGTGCCACTGAATATTCTCATTTCAGATATTATTCTAACAGAGTCTGTTTGGGATGTCGCCTTCTAATAGCCCCTCTACCATCCTCTCTGCCTTGAGATATATCCAACAGCCCCCACACTGATGAATACAACTCCCCCTGCTGAGCCCCTGCAGTGACAATATTCATTTTCATATTGAGCTGCCATATATTGATTAGAAAGGACAAAGAGAAAGGGAAATTGCTTCAGTGACTGTTGATAAATATACAGCTGCCTGACACTGCCTGATGAGATTCCTGGACCAAAATATGATGGATTGTTTCCTATTAGACCCAGAGCAGGTAAGAGCGGCACATAGATTGAGTTGAAGGTAGATTGCAGGTGTTGGCAATCGCCTCCTTCCTAAGGGGGTAAAAAATGATGGCTCTTGTCTTAACACCTTCCATTCCGGCTGTCCTGTAGACCTGTGCTACAGATTCCAGATGGATAGTGGGGGTTTCATTTTATAAATGCCTTGAAAATATCTTGAATAATCAGATGAGTTGTTGTCTAAAATTGCTAGCTATGTAACCGGAATGGCCCACAGTGGAATAGACCATTACTAATTAAAACAAATGTTAGTTTAATCCTGGAACTTGTGAACATTCTAATGAGACTTTAATCTTGGCAGATTTAGGGTTTAACCGATTAAGTTAGATTCCCCAAGGGGTAAGGCCTTCAACGCAATAAACGAATGCATCTGTGCTTGTTAACAAATGGTCTCAAGAAATAAGAATTACCGTATATTTTCAAACTCCGACAGACTTAGTCTCTTGTTCACATATCAAGATCATATCACACAAAAGGAAAACCAATTTACCATTAATACTAGATGAAAATCTAAATTTGAAGCGGTTATTGGGTCAGGACCATTTGGAACACTGAACTAAATGTATCATACAAAGTATGAAGTTCACAAATAGGAAATGATACAGTGATAGCTGCAGTTGAATGGGTTCCATGTAAGAAGAGCAATAGTTTGTTTCCAAGCTGTTGGTTTACAAATGCTTAAAATGTGGAACACAATATATGGTTGCTTTTTAAAAAGAAATATTTGAATATTATTAAGTCTGTGTGACACCTGCATACGTCCCCTCCCTTCACTTTCACCTAATACAAGAGTAACCCCCACTAACTAACAGACATAAGGACAACAATGGCTTTACATTCTATGCACAAACCATTAGTAATGTCTAAGTAAAAAAAGTGCTATTGAAATATTTTTATAAAGGCTAAATACATTTTAGATGACTTTTCCACTTTTATATTCGAGCCTCAGCAATAATCCATTTACGGAGATAGTAATCTGTCATGGTTAGAACCACCATCATAAACAAACACTTCTTCATCACCAAGCTACTGGCTTCCTGGAACAGTCTGTTAATGCAGCCTACAATGAACAACACTGTCAAGTCATCTCTAGAACTATCATCCTTTAATATTTAGGGAATATTTTAAAACACAATAGAGATTCCGTCATCAAAACAAAAATTGATGACAAAGTTTTTTATGTTGCAAAGCCCAGAATGCAGTTAAAATGTTTCCATGAATTCCCTTGGAAGTGGTAGCTTGTTAAATGGTGAAGAGGATATTATCTCAAGGTAGACTTAACTTTATCAGCACAACCAAGGTCAGGCAGATTTTAACCTTTTAGTGACAAATAAAAAAAAATGTACATTTTAACTCCCAACAAGAATTGATTGAAAGAACTCATCATGGTTCCCAAATAGATGAAATGCTTTTACAGAATGTACACACACGATCATCAGATGAGGTGAGTGCATAATGAGACCGGTATATTATTTTGGGCTGGATTTGTACAATTTATATCAAGTACACTTTGAAGAGACAACAAAAAGTAAAACAGGAAGGAAGAGAAGGACAGCAGTGAAGAGGACAGGAGGAAACCACTGACTACCCTCCTTGTGAACTAGACATCACGTAAACAATCAGGAAGTGGCACACTCATAAAAGCATTTATAATTTAAGATGAATATTTATTAAATTTAGTTACCTGCCGCACTGAAACATCATCTGTGTGCCTGTGCCTTTGCTATTTTTTCTGTTGTGGCTTTTGGGTATGTATTTCTTTTCTGTTTCTTATTTGATGCATTATTTAATTAGATACATACATACTTTATGAGAGTCTTGATCATTTAGTATGCAGTGTATCCAATTTGTTTATATCATTGTTTTATATCAGTACATTTTATACTTTTTCTCTATATTTGCACATGTACCTTACTCGCTTATTGTATGAGAAATCACTAGTTGGCTGCTCCTTTTGTTTTTATTTTTTCTCCTACTTTTATTTTAATGTGTTAGTCTGTCTTGTTATAAAGCTATTACTCCAATAAAAAATCATACTTGTAAAACCAAACAAACTGATTTATTGGTCAATATTATTTGGACAAACTGCGTTAATTTATGCTATATAATACTGGAGGGAAAATGTTTTGTTCTGATAATGGATAAAGAAAGTAAAGCTTGGTTTTCATTTGTGGGCTCTCCTCTACTTTAACTGGTTCAAGTACTCTATCAACTCCTTTTACTATGAGATCCTGTTAAAATCAGACAAGACTTAAAAAATACACCACAATGTTAACCTTGCTCTTATCTTTCATCTCCTCAGTTCCAATAGCATTGAAATATCCGTAATAAAAGGGACGAGACGAGTAAAGGTATTATACGCCTTAAGAGACACTGAGACCCATCAAATTACTGTTGCCACTAACCAACATCTTTCCATCATCACTATAAGATTTTGATCCCAATGTCTGTGATAAAGCGTTTGCTATAATTTATCATCGCAAGACTATGAAACAGAAGGTTTTCTATGAAAGCTCATTCTGTGTTTTTTTGCCTACTTACATAGGTCATACCTGAAAAGATTCCAAGTGTTCTTCAAACTACATATTTGGATTTTACGGATGGGAAAATAGCTTTTTAAATTGCTAAATAGTTTGGGGAAAATGTTACGAGGGATTCTACAACATTCACATCTAAAAACATTTTTAGTGATAACGATAATATTGTGTGAAATAAAGACTGCCAAAGTAAAAAGACTTTTTATTGCAATGTGCGAGTTATATTAAAACCACACTCGATTCAGTCTTTATTTATTGATACACTTCTATGTGTGAAACTCTGTTAATCGCACTCTGTAATGTGAAAAAGCAGAAGACTTTGCAGAATGCAGACTATAATATTAGTTGATGAATTCAGGAAAATGTGGCATAAAAAGGTCTGCACCGGTAACAGGATATTCCTCATACTGGACTGAAATCCATTAAATCCTTGTTTTTTTCCCCGGTACAAGCTCATCAGTACAGTGTTAGCTTATTTCTTAATTCTAGTAGGGAATGTGCTTTAGATATCTAGACCTGTCCCAACTGAAGGAGGCAATTATTAATCTTCAATCAAAAGGGCATTTACTATCTGACAATTTAGAAGGCACTTGCCAGTCTATTTTCATGCATTGATCCCCAACAGGGAATAGCAGAATTCATCATCCTCGTACTTTAGGGACTCTGACATTGAGATTCACGTTTGGATTTTGTTAAGTCTGGACATCACTGTGTGGATTAAGAACTGAAGCTTTATATAGAAAGAGTAATGAATAAATGAAACTAACTGATGTTCTGGACTATTATGAAAGTACTAGCTGACCCCTTGCTGTGTGACAGGAACATTTCTGTCGTGTATTTCTCGAACATTCCATAATTCGTTCTTGCTACTTGTACAGTGGAAATGCAATTGTCTCTACTTTAACCCTTTCGGTAAAAAACACACGCGCATGGCATGTGGCGGAATTTTAAGGTCTAATAAAATATTTTCCCCACAATAAGAGAAGGAAAGTCTTTTTGATTGCATCAAACCTGCCCGGCCAATATAAAAATGTAGAGCCCCAGGACTGTAAATCAGCAAAGGAGAGAAGTTGATACATAAGGTAAAAAAGTTTTTCAGACAACCAAATCTTCAAGTATTTCAGCTTGACAGTATAGGCTGGAGAAAGGTCGTTTACCAACATGCACTGCTTAAAATAGAGGGAGGAAATACTTCATTGAACAGTTTTATGAAGTCACTTTGTTGTCATTCTTTTGTTTAATTCTATGTGCTAAAGGAAAAAGTGGGCGACTGTTGGCGACTGATTATTGCCCATCCTCAAAGCTAAGGATATGTTAGATGAAAGCTTAAATGTGATGTAAACATGCTGTAGTTTAGTATTTATGTTGCTTTTGCAGCAGCTATCCTATGCAGCATGACTTGCTCCTGTGGGCACCTTAGAAATGCACTGGGTGCCAAAGACCACCTTGCTTCTATCTGACATAAATTTGTTTAAAAAAATGAATAATAAACAGATAACATGACTGACTGAATTTAATAAGCCAAAATTCGACCCTGCACTGTGCAGATACATTTTTTCACTCCCCGCATTATCCTAGGAACCTGGTGCAAAGTAAAATTTAGAAAATCAGTTTGAAGTTACCGTCATAGGATGCAATAGCTCTGGCAGAAGCAATAATGTATGCAAAAGTAAACTAGTAGTTTGCACACATTATTGTGACATCATGTCTCAAACGCCAAAGTTTCAGCTCTACAAGCCATAATATTTAAGGTCACCAGAGTTCACTTGGGCAGAAAGTGCTACTTTCCAACCATTTTTCAGAAAACGGCAATTTTGTTATTTTCACACAACTCTAGTCATAAGGACCACTAGTGGTCCAGGCAGTTTAAGGGTATCCGCAAAAATATTGTGGTATCATCTAAAGACCAGCTGAACAGAGTATTTTTCTATATATTTTTTTTATATTAGAGGTAGGTCTGGTCAATATATATATATATATATATATATATATATATATATATATTTCAGAGAGTGAAGATGAATTGTTTGCTGTCCGCTTCTCATATTTAATCTCTGCTGCTCAGAGGACAGTGGAATATATGACTGTTAAACTAATCCATTAACAGCACAAATTCAACTTTAAACATGTCACCTTTGGAGTTATGGGAGAAGCACAGCAGGTCACTGGAAGAAAACAAGGACTTTTATTTAGGAATATATGGCTTCTTCTTCCTTCAAGGTAACGAAAGGACATACTGGGAACAAATGCCTAAAGAGGTGCAGGAAGGCAAAGGTATTGGCAAACCCTAACATTTGGGTCAGAAAAAAAAGAAATAATTGATTTTATTGTTAATAACACGTTTTAATTTAGTAGCTTATTTCACAGCATAGAACAATATAATGAAAGGTGTTGGGTAAGTGAGTTTATTCAGTACCCAATAAGACCCAACATGATCAATCTAAATCATTGAAACATTTAGATGGCAGAACCAATCGGGTCGTCTAATTTCCCTGTCTTCTTAATTAGCCCTTAGTCTCGTCTTATGCGCTTAAATGCCAGTCATTCCCAATACTTGAAAACCGAAGAGCATTTCAAGAGCAGGTGCTCCGTAAAAACATATCCTCCCACACAGGGTTAATACTCAATGCTATCAATGCCTGCACTAGCCCTTCCCTTTGCTAACCTATTGCTTGCATAAAAAACAAGCTATTTCCTATTTGCTTTGTGATATTTGTTGGGTAATAGTCATAATGTTAATTATCAGTACATAATTAAAAGCTCATAAAGTGACTCACACTTCATTAAATAAAGCACTTCAGGCTTTGCAAATATATGCAGAAGGAGCCTTTCCTATAATGAGCAGAGTACAAAGGAGTGTCAGTGGGTGGACAAATTAACCTCTTCATTCCTATGGAAGAAGGTTACCCAAACCACTCTCTTCTATCCAATAATGCCACAGCACTATGAATATGCAATACTAGTACTGAAAATAATGCTAGGGATTTATGATCGCGTCTCTGAGGTTCATGTATTTGAATTAGTGATTTGCTGAACCCTAGAGTCCCCTCATCAGGAAGAAGTCAAATGCAATTATAGAATATCTCATAAAAAAGCACAGCCACTTTATATCAACAACTTTTTAATATCTAGAGATTGTTCTTAAAAAAAATATATAGCCGGTATCTGTGCTTCTTAAACGAATGTCATGTTTTAATTCCCGATCCTGTCCATTGATTGCCTTTAGTATAGGCTGTTTTTAAATATTTTAGCTAATTATTCTAATTCTTGCCCTTAGCACAGATTGGAATAGAGGAAGCTGTCACTGTAATTGTGTAAAAAGAAACATAGATATTAATTAAAATATCAATTGTTAACCTGTATTAACATATTTGTATTATTAGGAGAAGTGTGCATTTATGTAAAGACTAACAAAGGGTTTTTGTTTTTTTATGCTGGAGAGAATGGAGGTTAAATGTCATTTGTAATACAATATTTACAGATGGAGCGCAAAATGAAGATTAAGCACGCCATTACAGACACCCATCTAGAATATTTATAATAATAATAAAACACTGCTCTAAGAAACAAATCAGAAATCAATAGGTGGATTATTTCCACTGAGCCATCTTCCCTTTTTAGGTTACTTTATTGCACTGTATCACTTTGAATATTGTAGGGGTGATGAAGTATTTTCACATCCCAAAATCCCCTTTTATTCACATAATTTGCATCCTTTATTGCAGTAAAGGTCGGTATATTAATTTCTCCATCATTTCTTGCGAGAAAGTAAAAAAAAATTGTGAACATTTATAAGCCAATATAAATATGTAAAACATATTGGCCAGTTACATTTCCGAAAACACAGTTTCAATGAGAAAATTATTTTTATTATCACACACCATCCTTTATGGGTCAGTTTTAAGGTGCTAGGTAGACTAGCTTTTTTAGTTTTATTTTGACTCTTTAATTTTTTTGCCCGCCTAATCCTATTTTATCACCGTATTTGCTCGAACATAAGACAAGGTCTTATATCCAAGGTCATCTTATAATCGGCCCTATAAGACTAAGACTATAAGACTAAGATCCAGATCCCCCGCAGCGCTGCCGGGGACCTGGATCCTTCTCTGTGGCAGCAGGTCAACGTGTACGTGATGAGCGCAGACAACCTCCGCTACTGCCAGCACTTCCTCTGGGGCTTCTATGACCAAGCGCTGGTGTGACGTGACCTTCTGGTGCTCAGTCATAGAAACCCCAGCAGAAGTAACGGGCAGAAGCAGAGGTTGTCTACGTGCATGGCACAGATGTCCTCCAGCTGCCCCCACTAGACACCAGGGAGTCTGGAACATGGGAGACAAGTCTGGGGGTGCATTGGTAAGTCTGGGAGTGGCAGAGTGGCATATCAGGTGTAGAGTGGCATATAGGGGGATATAAAGCATTTCTGGGTGGCATATAGGGGGTATAAGGCATATCTGGGGGCAGAGTAACATACAGGGGGTAAGAGGCTTTTTTGGGAAGCAGAGTGGCATATAGGGGGTATAAGGCATATCAGGGAGGCAGTATGGCATATAAGGGGGTATCAGGCATATCTGGGGCAGAGTGGCAAATAAAAGGAAATAAAAAGAAAATGCATTTTTCTCAATAATAATAATTAGTATTAAATATGAAACAATTTACATGTGAATGAATATTTACTAGTAAAACCTTTTTTCTATAGGGTAGTCTTATATTCAGGCATTTTCTTCTTTTCCTAATGAATATTCAAATTTTGGGGGGTCTTCTTATAATCGAGCAAGTATGGTATTGCTCGTGATATAATCGCGTAGAGCTCTACACGCTTCCCGGACTAAGCACTGGGGACCCAGATGCAGGGGACCTGGATGCTCCTGTGTTATGCCCCCCCAACTTACCGGTGCTTCTGAGTCCCCGGTGCTTAGTCCGGGCTGCGTGCAGAGCGCTACGCGATACAATCGCGTAGAGCTCTACACGCTGCCCAGACTAAGCACCGGGGGCTCAGATGCAGGGGACCTGGATCCTCCTGTGTGATGCACCCCCCAACTCAGAGGGAGTGTTAAATGGGGGGTGTAAGGCATTTCTGGAGGCAGAGTGATCTGTGAAATGCCTTTTAACCCCTTTAATGCCACTCTGCCTCCTGAAATGCCTTTTACCTCCCTATATGCCACTGTGCCCCATAAAATGTCTTTTAACCCCCTAAATGCCAGAGTGGCATATAGGGGTATAAGGCATTTCTGGAGGCAGAGTGGCACATAGGGGGTCAAAAGGCATATCATGGGGCACAGTGGTATATAGAGGGTTAAAAGGCGTATCATGGGGCACAGTGGCATTTAGAGGGTTAAAAGGCATATCATGGGGCACCGTGGCATATATGGGGTATAAAGCATTTCTGGGGCAGAGTGGCAAGCCTGGGGGCAGATGTGCATAACTGGGGGGCAGGTTGAAAAAAAAAAGGAAATAAAAACAAAATATTTTTCTCAATCATAGCTTTTATTAACAAACAATTGTTTACATTAACTAACATTTACTGGTAAAACTTTTTTCCTACAGGGTCGTCCTATATTCAGGCTTTTTCTTTTTTTCATAAGTTAATATTCAGATTTTGGGGGGTCGTCTTATAATCAGGGTCGTCTTATAATCGAGCAAATACGGTATTTTTTTTTTTTTTTTTTATCACGCGCCAACAAATTACACAATGCTGTACAATTTAAATGAGGCAGTTTACAGATTAAAATAGATTAATACATACATCAGGAGTTGAGAAGCCTGCCTGTGAGCTTGTCATTTAGCCTAATGGTACTTTTACAAGTTCTATTCGGGAATGGTGGGCTTTTGAGGGCCCTGCTTGAGAGTTTACAATCTAAAGGGACAGTATGGGTAATTGAATCAAAAGGAGGGAGTAGTAGCTCTCTTGTAGCAGCAAGGAAAGCTACAAGAAGAGAAAGAGAGAGAGATAATTAAGAGATAGGAAGTTAGTAACCTAGTTGGTAAGTTTAAAGTTTTAAAGTTGTCACAATGCTGAAGTTAGCTTCTCACACCTCCCCGCATATAAAGCCCAGCTGATTTTAGCCTTGGCCAAAAACTTAAAAGCTGATATGCCCGTAAAAAAGGGGGCTAGTGTACCAACCAAGAATTTTGAGGGGTTAAAATCTATCGGGCCACCCACATTACATTATGGATACAAAACGTCTAATTATGTACATAATATCTGATTCCTCTCATGCTGAAACACAGTTTTCTATTAAAATTGCCAGTTACTAAATCAAACTCCTCAAAACTAGGGATTTGGGAGACTGGGCACTCATATTCTGGGCAATACAGCTTTTGGGCCAGTTGAGTTTAATGTTGGGTTTGGGCTGTTTGCATCTGTATGGTGACGTGGGTGGGCCGATAGATTTTAATGCTGCACAATCCTTAGTTACTCATTCAAAATGTCTACAACCTCGGGGGTTGGCATGTTGGTCACCCTTTTTACAGCAAAAACAGCTTTTTTTGCCAGGCTGGAATCAGCTAGGTTTTATGTACAGGAGTGAACCCATCATATCCATAGAGTAATGTTGGTGGTCCAATGGATCTTAACCCTTCCTAATCTTCATTTACTTATTCCAACCTTATGTAAATTCATGCCAAATGTGCCAACTTTTTATTTTAACATACCAATGATTTTAGATATGTTTGCAGTGTCTATGCATTGTGCATGTGTTGTACTATCTGTTTTGTATAAAAAGATTTGTTGGTATTGATTAATAATACAAAATATTTCGGGTTTGGAATAAGAAGCTGGTAGAATAAGAAGCCAACTTAATCGTAACATTTTCTCTAAATCATTTTCAACTTGGCAGAGGAATCAGACATCTGTTGGAAAGGCTCTAATAAAATCCTGATAATAATTTGAACTTTGTTGCTGCTATGGGCAGAATATACTGTGAACTGCCGGGGTATATTAAAGTTGTTAGTTAAAATTTCCGACACTTAAGATCCCCATTATGGCAGAAATAGTTACATTTTCCATACGTGCCACTCTCAGATTTTACATATGGAGGAAAGCTTCAGGTTCAAGTAAAGACCTGAAGGGTCATTAGATCAAATAGATTAGCACATGCTGTGTATTTCCAGTAGGGATTATCCAGGAATTTCTATTTAATCTGCATAAACACATATTTTTTATTGGCACTAGATGGGTGAAAGCTGTTGTATCATCAGTCTGCATCACAACCATTATTTTATTAAAGGGTTTAAATTACTTAAGGGGGAATATTGTATAATTTAAGCTTTTTTTTCACTAGAAGCATAGAATACCAAAAATAAAGGCTATTTTCCATAAACAGTATAAACTGTGTGGGTGTTTACTTAATTGCCATTAGGTGGCAAGGTGGCTATACCCAATCAATAAAGACAAAAATAATTATGTGTCATTTGCGTGCATCTTCTCTGTAAAGTGTCTGTGGGGGAAGGTGATAAGAATATACAACTAACTCAGCTTCTGCTTTAGTTCTCTTAACCCCCTATAGACACTGTTTCACCAGCAACAGGCAAAAACCCCTCTTGTATGCACAGTTGGATTTTTCCCTTACCGACACATTGAAATGCTAACTTGGAAGAGTTCACCCTGCTCTTAACCCCTCAATGCATTGTTTTCAATGGGTTTAAGGACTGCCCATTGTCCTTAAGGGGTTAATAAGAGTTTGTAAATGGGGGGTCTGGTGTTGCCATGTTAGTCCTGTGATACAAAAATAAATGTCAGCATATCTCCATCAGAATTAAAAGAAAATCAGAAAAGTAGGAAATACCTTAAGACTTTGGGTGTTATTGAAAACATTTGTATGCAATGTTATAAAAGTGCCCTTAAAACCACATCAAACAACTGTACAATCTATTCAGTTGGTACGTTCCTCTGGTTACTATGGTTATAAAACCACATTTGTAACCATAACTTTTCATAAATAACTCCATGGTATATTTTGAATTTAATGTATGTGTGGGAAATGTACTTGCCCCGGAAAAAATGGCCAATATGATCGGTTTGATTAAGGGGCGAGTGTATAGCTCCCAGTTTGCTCTATTGAGGATATAGCGCTTTCAAAAATTCATTCTTGAGATTGTGTTGCCACGGTCATCTTTTTTCACCTTAATGTACAAAAAGTATGCACATAGGCTCAACTCTTCCAAAATAACCAATATATTTTAAAAAAGATATACACAAAGATGATATGCAAGATTTGCCATGCTTGCACTCAGTGGCGTAACTACAGGGGTTGGAGCAGTCACAACTTCAACAGGGTCCATCTCTCTCTACGTGGCCTGGGCGGCACCTGTGACCACTTGTTTTTGTCTATGTGAAAGTGTCTGTTCATGATAGCATAGATGTGTATGTTTGAGCATGTATGTGTAAGTGTCTGTGCATGTATGTGTAAGTGGTTTGAGAGAGAGGGTGTATTATAATGAGTGTATGTTAGTGAGTAGGAGTAAGGGTGTTAACATGCGTACATTTGTGTCTGTTTACATATGTGTGCCAGAGTGGGCAATGATGACACAGACAAGCTGTTTTGGGGGTAAAGACGGCACAGATAAGCTATTTGGGAGCACTGACAAGCTGGAGCAAAGATGGCACAGGCAGGCTTTTTGGGCCTTAGGATACCACTTATAAGATGCTTGGGGCAAACATGGCACTCACAAGCTGTTTGGAGACAAAGGCGGTACTTACAAGCTGTTTGGGTGGCACTGTGGGACATTTTGCTTGGTGGAGTTGCTGAACTGTCCAGGGAAAAACAGGACAGTTGGCAACTATTCCTTAGTTCACCATTTTTTGTACCATAAACCAAAACGAATCATAATGCGATCCCAGGATATAGTCTATATCATGGATATACAGGCTGTAAATCACTTATTTTATTTGAACAGTTTTTTCCAAGTAGGTCTAGGCAATAGCAATAACTTCTGGACAGACTTCAGTTGTGAATATTATGTTATTGATCAGTTGACTGGAAATTGGCATCCTGACAACATCTCCAGTCCACATGTTTAGAAGATGCAGAATGTGATGACAGAAGGATTTTATGTCTCTCAGCATCACCTAAAGGCAGAGAATATGGAGTTCTCTCATAGCGCTCATAAAAAAGATTTTTGAAATGTCCCCTCCAGGCATTTCTTCATGACAGAGTCAAGGATCTGCTTGAATTTTAGCAAAAGTGTTGTATGCATGGTTTGTGCAGGTATATACTGTTCTTCCTCTTTTACCACATATAATTCCCTAAACGTCCATGGACCTATGGGACCTGCAGACAAGACATTTGATATACCAAGGCTATTTTATTTAAGGGGTGACATATCCATAAGCTATCACTAAAATTATTTAACCCATCAAAAATATCTTCATTCATTTAAGAGTTATATAGATCAAATGATTAAGAAAGTAAAATGAACCTCTGTTCATTATCTGTCAAGATGGCAGCAATAGAGAAAAACATTGCTCAGTGCTCCTTTAAGGCATGTGCACAGGCAAAATGATGAATAAGGGATGTGTTTACGTTCCTTATCTGAAAACAGTTTATCTGACCAGAAGTATGTGGACATCCCTCCGAATTATTAAATTTAGGTGTTTTACCCACTGCTGCTAACAGGTATATAAAATCAAGCACATAGACGCACATTGACAGTAGAATGGGTCTTATTGAAGGGTCTCTGGAAGCAATATCAGCACAAGTGCAGTGCGTTGGGAGATTCATAAAATGGATTTCCATGGCCATCACTATGCACACGTCGGCTGGAGTGTTGTAAAGCACCGTGGAGCAATGGAAACGTGTTCACTAGAGTAATTAATCACATTTCACAATCAGGAAATCAGATGGATTAACAAAGTATGTTGGCAAGAATTTGTAAACTGTATGTCAACTGGAGAAAACTAGAAATCTGAAAAAATAAATTATTAACTTATAAATAAATGAAATAAGTTTAAATAAATAACATTTACTGAGCAGATATGGTACATCATAACTCCCATTGCTATATACTGAGCCAGGCATTGATAGTGGTACAGCGTAACCTCCTTCACTATACACTGCCTGCCTGTACTACCTCTGCCCATGAAACAGCCTGCCTGTACCATTTCTGCCCCTGAAACAGCTTGCATGTGCCACTTCTGGCCATGACAAAGCCTGCCTGTGCCACCTCTGCCCCTTAAGTAGCCTGCCTGTGCCATCTCTGCCCCTTAAGTAGCTTGCCTGTGCCACCCCTGCCCCTTAAGTAGTCTACATGTGCCATCTCTGCCCCTTAAGTAGTCTGCCTGTGCCGCTTCTCACATTCACTCACTCATTTGTTCATTTGTGGATTTCATTCTCCAGTCTGGGACACTGCAGAATACATACTCCGCACGCGCAAAATTGTGCTCACCTGCGTTTCGCTGGGGGTAGAGATTGGGTATGCAGTAGTGTTTATGACAAAAGTTCTATACAGGATTATGAAAAACATGAGAAAAAATATTATTCAGAAAGAAATGTATATTGATATATTTTGATTTAGTAATGTAATAAGAAGGTAGGATTGAATTCTATTAGCGTTTCTGTTATGCTTTGGAATCAATACGATTCGAGCAGCATTCAGAGAATTGATGGATAAATGGTTATGAAATATGTCATAAAACAGAGTGACATTGCTGTTGGATGTCTCTCGGAAAGTTTATAATATTTAGCTGATAAGCCATCCAGCCCAGGGTTTTTTTTTAAACTAATGACTGTATTTAATTTTGTCTTGCTCTGTTGGAGCTGTATTGTCCCTATTGCTTTGTTAGTTTGGAGAGCTTTGTAGTAGGGAAGTCTTTACCTAGATTTTATCTCAAGAGGGGGGTGGCATTAACGAGAGAGCTAAAGAACTAAAGTAGAAGTGGAAGGCTTTGGTAACCCACTTCCAGGGTAATAAGAACAGAGTTGTCCTCTGTCATTATTCTTTGAACCAACGATTTTGGTGGATGATTTTTGGCCATATTGGCTAAGAAAATGCAGACTTTGTTACCCCAGTAGAATAATTTAGTTTTGATACAGCCAAAAAATTAATAATATTCCCTTATCCTACCCTACAAATATCCTAGGCCTAATCTCAATCTAGAATTATTTCCTAGTTGCATCTTTACTTTGTCCTGACAAAATATCCCACCCAGCTCAGATATGTAAACTCAGTGCCCTCTGATTACAGAATCGATATTGCCAATGTCCCTGTTCTGGTAGTTTATGTTTCTCGATTCTCCCTCTTTCAAACCCCTTACAGTTGTAAACTGCTGTTGTTTCAATACAATCTACCACTTGTTTGCAGACATTGTGCGGCAGTCATTACGTTTGACGGTTGCACAGCATGCCCTTGCTATATACACCTTATGCTTTCCTATAATCTACTTGTTTCTTTCATGTACACCTCGAGACACAGACATTTATGTATGTAACAGAAACATTCTTTGAGCTATGATATCATTTTGCATTACCCTTAAAGCTCGGCAAAATACAATTTTAAAAGCAAACAAATTAAACATGAACATCTCCATATAATTGCCTTGGGCAAATTACATTAATGCGTCTTCCACAGAAATAAATTAGACTGTAAGCTCTTTAGGGCACCAGCACCCCTGAGAGTAGATTTAGTGTAATTAGAGATTAGACAAGACTCCCAGGTCTGCCTTTCGCACACTCTCTGCCAGTTGCTCACCCTTGCTCTGCCCTTGTAGAACTGCCCCACTGGGAGAGCTGACAATAAGAAGAGGGCATATAAAATGAAGACAAGGAAACTGCTCCCCAACCACATCTGAAATTACTCAGGTAAAAAAGGAGCAGTGAGAGGCATAAAACAGAGTGAGAGCTCCTCTCCCTGACAATAGGAGCAAGATTACAACGGCGCAGCAATAAACCTTCGGTGTTCTACACAAAGCAACGAGCTGATCTGCAGGGTTAAACAATTGAGGAGAACCACAATTGGCAATAACACGCCTGATTTCATTGGCATGTTTCTTGCAAGAACAAATGTGAGCAAATAAATTACAGCTTTCAGAATCATTCAAAGTCACTGCAATAATTGATTTTCTGTAAATACAGTTTAAGTAGTAAAATTTAAGACATACCTGACGCTTTTTTTTTTTTATTATTGTTGCCTCCTTATCCTCATACAAAACGAATCATGGGACTACAGCGTTCAGTATTTTCATTTCTGCAATACCCTTTTATGGGATTTTCTAAGCGACAAATGTACATATATAATTCCCATAAAGATGATGTTTAGTACTCAAAAAAATGCCAAGAGCTCCTCAACATTGTGAATTTAGACCGTAACAGGTTAAAAAGCATTCAAAGAGTTTGTGAAAAGTGAGTACATTCGTATTCGGGTGAACATGAAAACGAATGCGAATGGTGCGTTTTCGTTGTTCAGTGTCATGGGCCACGACGCATCTCCTTGCCTGAGTACCAGCGTCTAGCGGGTACCCGACACTTACCTCCCCCGTCGTCTTCTCCCGCCATCTGTCCCGATTCTCAGAGCAGCTGTTCTTCAGAGCACCCGAGTCTAGCGGGTACTCGCGATGCCCTCCCAGTTTTCCAGAGGGAAGGCGGTACATGCGCGGCAAGTTTAAAACCGCGCACTGACTCTCATTCAATGCTCGGTTGTCGTGGCGGCCAGGCTCACTGCTCCTGTAGTGATTTGCTACTCTGACTATCAAAGTGTAGCCCTGCCCTAGTTCAGCATCTCAGGGGTTAACTCTGTTGGTCGCCTGCAGGGGCCTCCTCTGGCATCAATCAATTGGTTGTTCCCTCCCCACGCCAAGTTTCGGCATCAAGAGTTAAAGGTCGGTGCAAGCTATTGGTCGTCGGCAGGGAGCTCCTCTAGCATCAACCAATGAAGGGGCTGTAACTCCTGGAGCAGGGAGACCACTGATCTCCCGAGGCAGAGTTTTGCCGTCATGAGTTTAAGGTCTGTACGAGCGACTCTATTGGTTGCCGCCAGGGAGCTCCTCTGCCAGACGAACACGAAGAGTTCTTCCCTTCCCCTAATACAAACACGCTCCTAACTGGTCTCTCTGCTCATCTGATAATTTACGTTTGTCCTCTCATCCTTCAAAAAAATCCTTCAAGACTCACTTTTTTAAGGACACCTACAACCTTACACGTTAACACCCTTCCTTGCATATTCCTTTAGCTCACCTTTCCTAGTCCCTCTCCTGCAATACTTTTACTAGTGTGGCTGGTCCATCCCTAACAACGGCACTTTTACCTATTGTTTAATACACCCAATTTACCACTTGTTATGTCGTGTCTACCCATTGTATGGCATTACGGAATATGTTGGCACTATATAAAACAATAAATAATAATTCCCTCATTGTCAGTGATGCATTTATCACCCCACACGCTTGTTGCTTTGATGTCACCCTTGTATCTGACCTCTCACCCCACACATCCAGTCTGATTCAAAGTACTGCTGCCTACACCATAAGAACATTTCCCACAGTTCCTCCATTCTAATGCAAGATGCAATTAAAGCTCTTGTTCATGCCCTTGTTATCTCTCGTCTTCATTACTGTAACTCTTTCTTAGCTGGTCTCCCTCATACCTATCTTGCTTCCTTACAATCCATAATGAATGTTTCTGCCAATTATCTTCCTTACTCATCACTCTACTAATACCTTGAAATTCTGTTAAGCTCTTCACTTCAATTCAAATCCTTACTCCCATTCTCATAGTTCTTCATGGCATTTAACTCCCTTCCTTCTACCTACCTCCAGCTCTCCTTTCCTAATCCCTCTCCTGCAATAGAACTGTCCAGCAATATTATTATTTGTTCAATTAGTGTTTACACTAGGTTATACTTACGTCACTCGTCCATCGCATTTACATTATGTATAATATACCCTTCCAGATTGTAAACAAGTTTGACCAGGCCCGTCGTTATTGTTTGTTCCTGTAATTTAAAGTAAATTAAAATTGTTATGTTATGCACTACTTATGTCCTGTTTACCTACTCTACAGCACTGGGGAATATGATAGGACTATATAAATCAGTAAATAATAATGAATGATGTTTATTTGTCGTTTACGGACATGCACAGCTTAAAAGACATTCCCTTTGAGGACATGAGTCCTCACGAGTAAGGGCATAGTTGAAGCAGAATCATTCCCCTGTTTTACCAACATTCACTCCTCGACAACGGACAGAAAACAGCATGTTGCCAGCACATCAGTTCATCTTTTATGTCTTTTGAACAATTGCAGTGCCGCCCGAGTTGATAAGTGAAAGAAGGTAGTGCTTCGCATACATGCTCTGGGCCCCATTGTGTATGCTGATATGGGTATACCTGTATAATAGACTTGTGCATTTGAATCCCTACAAATGTTGTCAATTTTGTTAATTTGAAAATTAGGAGGGAACACAACATAACAAACAAACGCATCTTGTTGTTTTTACTCACGCTCTCTCACACGCATACTCAATCTCTCACTCTCTCAATGTCTCCCTACCTTCTTTGCCGACCACTTCTGCGTCCCTGTTTCCTTTCCCGCAGCTTTGCTTCTTGTTCTTCTGTCTTCTTTATTCGTCCTCTTCACCCCAGTTTCTCCAAACAGGGAATAGGGTGTGCACAGAGACTGATACCAGTGAGAAGTGGACAAACAAAGAAGACAGAAGAAAGTAGAAAGAGGCAAGACAAAAAGCAGAGCTGAGGAAAGGAGATAAGGTCGCAGTTGCCAGAGAAGGTAGGGAGACAGTTAGAAAAAGTGTGAGATATTGTGAATGAGTGTGAGAGAGAAAAAACGTGAGCGAGGCTAAGGGACAACTCTATATCAGAATGCAAGAAGCCCTCATCTGAACCAAAACCAAAGGACCAAAAATGAAATGGGAAAAAAAACAACTATTGTTTTTGGTCAATTTCTGGTTTATACAGCCATTAAAGCAGCTGTACCCAAGTCCTACATTTGTTATTTCTATACACTAAATAAACAAATGTTATGTTGTCTTACAGATCAGAATAAGTTTCTGCCAAGCTTCTCCCTCAGAATAGGAAAAGCCCTGTGTAGCCTGTAATGGGAAGCTCCCATGTTAGATAATTGTTAGATAATTCTGGCTCTAACACAAGTGTTACCAATCTCAGCTTCCATGAGGTACATTACGTAACATTTATATATATAGCGCCAGCAGATTCCGTAGGGCTGTTACAATCAGAGGGAAAATTTAAGGTCATACACAATAACGCACTGGTACAAAATTAGAAGAGGGCCTTGTCCGAACCAGTGACACCATTTCTAAAATTGAAATAAATTAAATTACTGATGCAAAAAGCTGCAATGGCGACAGGTCCCCTTTAAAATTATACATGTTTTCAGAAAGCCACACAGAAAGGGACACACAAACTAGCAGAGCGAAAAACATCTGATTAAACAGAGCAAGGGAGGACACTTGTAAATTAGACCCATTTATTTTTTCAAACACATACATTACACAGTAATAAAAAAATGATAAATTGATTTAGTTTAGTAAGTGGCTTTCTTGTGAAATTCTATAATATAATAAGGCTCAAGTCTTTTTTAAATGAGAGTAAAGATGTCTGATTTCAAATATTAATGCATTTGTTTTAATTAAATACATATTTGTGTCAAATTTGGGCTCAGTACCACTTTACTTAAAAATATATTTAATGCCAACAAAAAAGAGATGACAAGACTAACTGAGTTGAACAAGGACCAAGAGCTGCATAAATTACCGTAACAGGTTTGACATACAAGATATATTGGACTTGTTATCCTCAGATAGTTTTCAATTATTTGTATTTATATTGATTGCCAAACAGGAATCTTTCAGGAGCGGTAGAGTGTTAAGGAACCAGAGATTCTTCATGAATTGGGATTGGAGATCACCCTCTAACTCGTATATCATGGTACTTGTTGAAACCCAGAACCCCCAAACACTGCCGTAATTAACATCTTGGCTGAACCCTGCGTGAGATCCTATTAGCACCTTCTTTCAGCAAGCATTTGAAGCACTTAAGCACTTGGCTCGCATTGCATACACATTTGGAAAAATCTCTTGATCATATTTTTGGGGGTCACCTTGTAGGAAAAAAAAAAATCAAAGATGAGACAAAGGCAGGAGTACAGCAGACTAATGGTCCTGGCATGAGAATCACTGCGCATCACCGAAAAGAACCATATGCCATGGACTTAATAATCCGCTTCTATACACTTTAAAACTTACATATGGCTACTTGCTACTTAATTACATTTTAAAAGGGACACTCCAGCCATCATATGCATGTTAATAAATATGAAAGCAGTGTTTCCTCTTGTAAACACACTTATACATTTGCCTCTTTCTCCATCCTCCAGCTCCTATGCCTGTAGAAGGTGTGTGCAGCCAAACTCATCGCCACTGTGCACACGCAGTATACTCACTGACAGCCAGCTCCAGGGCATTTGTGCAGAAGGCTCTTCCATTGATTTTAACGAGATAGCTTTCTTGCCTGTGATTGGCTATTTCAAGAAGCATATAGAAATGACATTTTACTTAGGGACTCTAATACCAGATGTTTTTTATAGGACAATTTGTAGGGCTTTGTGAATCCACAAATATCCCAAATTGTCAATATAACATCAGGGACGCCAGCAATGTAATGCAAATCTGCCCATGTCCTTTCCTTGCTGAGCAAAAACTATACCTAAGACTACCTTTAGCTGTTTTTTAAAGTGACAGTTTATTGTCCCACAACAATGAAACTTTAATATGCATTATTTGTTGGTGGGGTTGCATGGGGCATTCGACTAGCCATTTACCTTAATATTACCTTAATTGAATGGTACAGTTTAAAAAACCACACTCTTATGCAAAAAGGCAACATGAAAAAGAACAAACTAAAAAAGAGTTTGTTGTTAGCGTCCAGAGATCATAAGTACATGAATCCATACACATGAATGTGTATCATCTCTTTGGAGCCCAAAGGAAATCAATATCTTTTCCAACGTGTATCATGTAAGATACAGCCAACATTTTGTTGGGGCCACATTTGCATTTGATCCTTAAGCCACAAGAACATGTACATAATTATTATTTATTAAATTCCAGCAAATAATCCTTAGGCAAACATGGGGTAGAGTAATGTGATTTAGAAGGCTGTTTATGAGGTCTTCGCACATATCATGTTCTGTTTATGTCATATCTAATATTTAAAACATTAATATCATGTACAAAACTCTCAGAGCAACTTGCCCTGCCTAGCATGTAAGCAATTCTGCATTAAGCATGAATATTGTTCAATGGCCCTTTAAGAAAATCTACGCCATGTGTATTGACTGGACTTTGTTTAACCTCTCGCTATAAAACCATATGAGAAGCAAATTCCGTCACATTAGTTTTTGTGTGTCTTTTAAACTGTCCTGTACGTAGAAAATGATTGTCCATCTATCATTAGATATAAAAACTGTTATTTCAGAAACCAATTATACCAAATTAGACTGAAATGGCAGGGAACAAAAATCATCCTGGAGGAAACACTTGTTTCATTTTTTTTTATTTTTCTACCAAATTTAAAGTACATTCAGAATCAAGAAGACGCATTAATGCTGTGTATTTTGGCATTTTACATAATTGCTACTACCCAGAGACACTTTTTTTTTTTTTTACAAGAAAACAGCTCTCTTCACAAAGCATTTAATTCACCCTTTCCCTGCCAGGCCAGGAAATCTCATCCCTGTCTTTGCAGAGGATTCCAAGTACATATTATACACTGCAATAAAAGAACAGCAGTAAGTCTCCATCAGAAAGGACGTCACCTGAAAATGCGGCTTTTCTTAAAGCTTTTAAAACACTATCATTACCATTCTAGCTTGTTAACATCACCATTTCTGGTTAGGTGTCCCCAATGTTACCTTTTTTATTTATTTAAAACACAAAATTATATGAAACCCAATTTAAAGCAGACAGGAGCCACTTGCACCATCTCTCCACTTTTTCCTTACCTGCTTTAAGACCTTAAGACATTTAAAGGAACAGCCATGTCAAGCACTTTTGCTCCTTCACCCACTAGTCTCCTCTCTACGGAGTGTTTCCATACCTGTGCAAACACAAGTATACGCAGTCCATGCAGTGTTGCTGCCTTTGGTTGTTGTCAAGAAAGTTAGAAAATAAGGCAGAATATTTAATGCAATCACCAGTACAGGCCTGGATCGATGCATGCACCATAGACTGATAGGTCTGTTGTTGTACATAGCCCGTTATTAAATGTGTCAGCAGCGCATGGGTGATGTCATTACCATTCTACCCAGCTGATGCTTTGCAGAAGTCGACCCCTGACTGGGAAAAACAAACTGGCTGATTGCATTTTAATTTGGAAGGTATTATGTGCCCTAATTGCACAAAAACATTCCCAGCGGCTTCTTAATGTGGAACAAATTGTCTTGTCTTCCTGATGATGCTCTTGTGCGATCCACGATTTCCCAGTGCACAGAAAGTAACGCATTCTTTATAAGCCTACCTGGAAACTTTCTGGCTCCCCTTGCGGGATGAGGATAGGAGGTCCTGCTGACTGCAGTTGGCGGTCCGACACTATTGTTGGAGGAGAAGTGGGTGGGGAGTGGGGTGCTCCAGAGTTTACCTGTACTGACCCGGAGACCTGGAGAAGCAGCACTTCACCCGGAGTTTCCGGGCAAAACCCGACAGTTCCCAGGTATGTTTATAATGGACTTTGGGGTTCAGTGATGAATCTATAAATGTGGTATATATCTTTCTAAATAAAAAAATAGAAACTATTAATGCAAGTAAAAGTTCCAAGTGTTATAATAAATACTTGGAATTATATATATATATATATGTTACACAAGAGTAAGGCAGCTAGGCAGAAAACGTAGGTTAAAGGAACACTCCAGTCATTCTATGCATGGTGTGCCCATTGCAAATCCCTTTGTAAGCAGTTTGCCCCTTTGGCTGCACCCCAACTATATTATAGAATCGTGGGGCCACGGCGGAGACCAGTAGCCGCAGCTCTAGGTAAGGGATTTTAAACTGTCCCTATAATGGCTCTTTTAGCACTAATATAGTAACATAGCATAGGCTGAAAAGAAGACACAAGTCCATTAAGTTTAAATTATCAGATGTCCTGCTGTTAATCTAGAAGAAGCAGAACCCTCACATTAAAAGTGATATCTCATTGGATCATTAATCACGTGTAGTCTTCTTTGCTAAAAATGCTGCTTTGCTTAAAAGGTATCCAGCTTATTTTAAAGGCATCAGTTGAATTTCATTAGACAATCTTTGATACATCCACCTCTTCATTGCTCATATGACCTCTGTCCTGAACTGGTCACCAATGAGAGCTTTGTATTCATCTTCTGTTTATATTTTAACATTTCTCCTCCCAAAATAATCAGGAAACATGGAAAACATGAAACTATGCCCAAGGGCAAAGTACCATAGTTGATGCAATAATTCTAAACCAGAATGTTATCTTCAAAACCTGAGAAGTAACCAAAAGCTAGCAATTGTACCTAGCTACAAATCCTATGGAAACATTAATAGTAAACTTTGCAGGTTCTGTAAAAAGAGCAAGTATGTTGCCCAGTGATTGTCCCATTGGACAACCTGTGAAAATCCCCTACCTTTATGGTTCTGCATATTCACTATCTCTACATCTTTATATATTCTTCATGAAGAATGGATGCAACATCCAAAGCATCAACTAATTAATCAACTATTTAATGCCCATAACACAGATCAATACAGTAAGACCAGTGGTATCAGGCACACCATAAACAGTCCTTTATAACCCTGGTGTGCATTTAGCAGGCCTAAAGAAGTCATAGATTTCCAGTTCCATTAATTCAAAGTAATACATTGTTGCATGTATACAGATCTTTTAATATATTTATTTTTTTCAAGCGGTCCTTGCAAACTAGTGCTAGGCCTAGAGAAGCCGGTCCAGGAGTAGGGTAGTCCCTCTGATGTAAAACCAAAAGGCAGAGTGTCCTCTTGGGTGATCAGGTGTAATGCATTCTAATTATATGACTCCTGTGCCCAGTCACGACAGTGTTAACTAGCTAAGTATGATGTCAACATGTACAGATCGCTGTGCCGAATAGATAAGGAAACTCACAAGCACACAAGAACAACATGGAGAGGGACCTCTGTTTAAAGTGCCCGGCCAGCATCATAGAATAGAGGGCCATCCGGGGTCACAGAAAAGAAGCCACCTAGCGATAACACCATGACGTCCCTAGAAGATTCTGGAAAATCCCCACAATGGCTATAAAAACCCACGGCCGAAACCACAAACTTTGAAGCCTCACCTGCGGTGTTTGCGAGAACCTGCACAGACAGCTCAGGATGGATCCAGGGATCCTTGCATCTGAGACAAGTGGCTCTTCGAAACGACTGTTCTGAGGGGTTTCCCAGCCCCTGCTGAGTTGCGAGTTGATCAGCTAGAGGAGTGATAAATACTTGGCTTGGTGATATATTACTGTGTTGACATTTGACACTATAGCATTGATTGTTGTGATATTGATTGATTGATTTACTCGTTTTACACACACACACATATATATATATACATACATATAAGTTTACACACATAACTATTTTCTATCTGCTGTAGTTCTATATTAAAGTTTTGCTTGATCAAATTGTTGTGTGTTGTGCTGTCATTCCGTATTCTCATTAATTGGGCAAAACATCAGGCCACTGGCGTGCCTCAACACTGGGCCAGTTACAAGAGAGGACTCCCCTCCTAGTCCATCTACGCCATGAACGTCTGGGCCAAGATTAAAGGCATCAGAAGGCCCTGTATACCTGTAAAATGCTGATCTATGGGAGATGATGTTGTATTTCAGCACTCAGCTGTGAGGACAGCGGCTGCATTGGGGTAAATAAATCAATCACTGGTCCTCAGAGCTCTAGTATTTAATTTCTAGGAACGCAGACTGCTGCAATGTTTTTGGATTAGCTTGACTTCCAATAGTAAATATTTAATCTCAGAACAGAACTACCTGCTCATTAGATGAACCATTACTTTACAGGGCCAAAAATATACACAACATAATTGTCTAAAATGTAACAATTTACAAATGTAGAAATTAAAAGTTAATGATTCACTAAATCAGTAAAACCATGTCTGGATCTATGACCTTACTAATATCTGATGGTCTAGCAGAAAAGCATGGCTAGTCTTACAACTCTACAAGTCAGGGCATATTATGATTGTATTTAGTCTTAATAGCCCCGTTATATGTATTCACACAACAAAGGTCTGAATATAAAGTCAAATAAACCGACAAAACAGTGGCCACTGTTTGTTTGTGGACATTAAAACACCTCACAACTTGAAGTGCGGAGCCTTCGTCTGTTTATTTGTCATTAATGATCCTGGTGGAGCCTGGCACGGGCACCTGGTGCTGCTGACCACCTCTATTATTGCTATTTGAATATAAAATCAGTCACAAATAATTTCATAATGGCCTTAAATCACTAAATTATTTTCAACAACCCCCGCTGCTAAGTGCACCTCCTTCCGGCTACAGCGGAAGTTGCCTACGCAAATTGCGTGGACGTCTACCCTCTGCCCGGCTAACACACCTGGGAGTCAGAAGCACTGGTAAGTTTGGGAGGGGGTGTTAAGTGGGGGGCATAAGGCATTTCTGTAGGCAGAGTGCTCTATGAAATGCGTTTTAACCCCCTTAATGCCACTCTGCCTCCAGGTATGCGTTTTAACCCCCTTTATGCCACTCTGCCTCCTCTTAACCCCTAAATACCACAGTGGCATATAGGGGTATAAGGCATTTCTGGAGGCAGGGTTGCACATAGTAGGTCAAAAGGCATTTCATGGGGCACAGTGGCATATAGAGGGTTAAAAGGCATATCATGGGGCACAGTGGCATTTAGAGGGTTAAAAGGCATATCATGGGGCACAGTGGCATATAGGGGATATAAGGCATTTCTGGGGCAGAGTGGCAAGCCTGGGGGCAGATGTGCATAACTGGGGGGCAGGTTGGAAAATAAAAGGAAACAAAAACAAAAAAAATATATTTTTCTCAATCATAGCTTTTATTTAAAAAAAATAGTTTACATAGTTTACATGAATTAACATTTACAAGTGAAACTTTTTTCCTATAGGGTCGTCTTATATTCAGGCCTTTTCTTTTTTTCCCCCTAAATTAATATTCAGATTTGGGGGGGGTCATCTTATAATCAAGACAATATGGTACTTCATAAAGTAGTTAAGCCAAACCCCAAGATATGACAACAGAGCAGATCTTAATTGATTTCACCAATCATCTGCCACATGATCTGCCCACAAAAAAATAAAATTCTGCAATACAGCGCCCTGAAATCTTGTGGAAAATGGGACACTTGGGAGGAATGGAAATGTTATATAACGGGAATCAACCGTTTAATAGATTGCACTAATCAATAATGTTACTAATCATATTATTTTGTAAGCCAGACTAGAGACACACATATACCAGTATCATAATAAAGACCAATTTGTATGATGAAAAATAATAGTATTACAAAGGACTGTAGAAAAAAACTATATTTGAGGATATTAAAGATGATCTGACAACGATTCCACTGCATCACAATAAAATCGCTCTTTAGCAAGCCCAGGGAGACGTTGATATAGATGTAGTTTTGTGTTCAGGACAGATATTACGACAAGAGCGAAAGGATGAGAATAGTCTCATTTGTTCCCAAAGTACAGAAAGCAGAGCTGAGATTCTCTGGCACTGCTCATTCCCGCGCAGTATAATGCTTTAACTCATTGTGACAGCACATTCGTGGCCATTATGGGTACAAATGACAACTGCTACATCTCTGGAGGTGTTGTTATGAAATAAGGGGGAGATGGCCTTAAAATGAGCACTTTTCATAGCTCAAAGAAGGCGCCTGACAAGCCTGATCATAGGTGTGATATCTCCTTTATCATTATTTTCCAGCCTTTTGAACTCCAATATTCTTGGTGTGGTTCAGTTATTTCTATGTAGCTCTCTATACTGCTTCTGCTACTCTACAATATTTCCTAGCACCTCAGTAAGTCACACTGACTGATTATACTCCTAGTGTACTTTTTTAAACTATCTGCTCACCTTCGGTTGGGTAGCAATGTTTCTAACAGGTAGTGGTTGCATAGTCAGCTTACTAAAAGTACTTTGTAAACCCTTTGAACCCTTCAAATGTCTGATTTTTACCCCAGTCAACAAAATGGGAGTGCTTTTGGTGCATGTGTGTAAGGCTGTCATTATCCCCCAAGAACTCTTGCTCAAGCTGGATGGTAAAGCACACTGCTAAGCATGAGATGTGTCTGGCCAAAGTCCCAGTGTCCCATGGACCCCTCAAAACAAACTGCTCTTCTCCGTAGTCCGCTGATTCTTGCCTCTTGACTAGCTGCTCATCGCAGCCAATCAGTGGCAGGAAAGCACTCTCATCAAAATAAATGAGAATGCTTTCCATGCATGCACATCGATCACCGAGCCCCACAGGAGCTGCCTGCAAATAAATATATAACATACAGGGAGATGTGTTCAGCTGAACACATCTCCTGCACAAAACATAGCTGCAAAAGGGACACCACTTAAATTTAAAGGGACCTCTCAGCTATTACATGCATAAAGTGCATATGATGGCTGGTGTGTCTCTTTAATTATAAGAGGTAAATCAATATTGTTTTCTTCCATGATTATTTTAATGCACAATTTGAAATATAACAGACTGCATAACCTGGGTTTTCACATTTTAACAAGAAATCACTTGTTCATTTTGGTTGCATTAGTTTGCAATTGTATTCATGAATGCCAAAAGTGCACAAGACAGTAGGCATTTTATAAATATAGAAAACAATTAAAAAGCATATACTGTAAAAAAAAAAAAAAAAAAAAAAAAAACTCTTTTAGCCAAACAACGCATAACATCTCTTCCGTGTTTTCCAAATGCTGGTGGAACTCATAGATTAATAAATCCACAGGTTGCTTGCTTCTTTCAACTGTCGACTGGACTCTTCCGCAGTCACGTGTATGCAGGCTTTGGACTAGACCTAACAGAACCAGGCTGCTGCCATAAACAAGGCAAAAGAGTAGAAATGAATAGGAAGGAATACTAAAAAATAAAATCATGTGAACAAAGCAGTAAGATGACTCTTTCCAATCATATAAACCAATGATTTGTTTCTATTGCATACTGTTATTTGTAAATCACGTACATAATATCTGCTAAAAGTGACCGCCCCATTGAAGGACATCTCCTCACTGTATATAAGTGAACACGCTCTTCTTATTCTTCTGGCATAAGAGCAATGCGATCTGTAACGTAGTCTGTTTGGAATGTAAAAGACAAACTTGCAGACAGAGCCCAGGAAAGGCAGTGACTAGAACATGCACCCATGTAATGCAATCTTCTGAATGCCGCATGGCTCATCAGAGCTCTGATTAAAAGATCCAAAAGCGCTGTTTATTTCAGGGAGGGGAGGAGGCCAGAAAGCCCCCAGCGCTGACCTCTAGTTGTTTATTGCGCCTTTTTAATGCAATACAGCTATTACTCATTTAATGCGTAGTGTAAAGCGAAGGAATGATATATTTATGTCACCCTTTCTTGAACGGTCCCCGAAGCTCTGGGCCGTGATATACCTTTCCAAAACTATGATAAAAATGTTCGGGGTGATTTATACAGGTTTACATACCAAGCTGCTGTACGCTGTGCCTTCTGTCTATGGCGGCTAGTATGTGCAGGGCTATACATGCTTTTAGTATATATGCCTGTGGTCTAAGGCAACTTAAGAACAGCCCCGGAGGGGCTTGAATGCCAGGTTAAAGAGTTAAAGGGATGATTAAGCAAAATTTGGGCAGGTAAATGGTTAATACATCTGTGGCACGTGCAAGGCCGGATGAGAGGGGGCAATTGTGCCTAACTGAGGGTTATATAAAGGGGGCATGTGGTATAGGGATAATTAATTTGAAAAGAATGTTTTCCCGCCCATCCCTCCTCTATGTTTTGGCATCAGCCGGGTGCTCAGGTTTGAAGCTGGTACGGTGCAGGTGTAAACCATCTATAGGTATGGTTACTCCTGGTGTAAGTGCAGGACGCCGGCAATTCCAGCAAGGATACAGGTGGATCCGCCCATACCAGCCAGTAACTTAATTGGTTATAATATAATTGTTATTGTTTTTGGTTTGACGGTAAATGGAATGGTATTAAAGCTCTTTATATACTGTGTCAAAATGTGTTTGGCTAATAAATGGTTAAGCTTATAAGTGACGTTAAACATTAATAAATGTTGAGTGTCGCGGTGCTGTGGTAATATGTGGTCCGCATCGCGGACAAATAAAAATCCATGGCTGACGTTTAATAAAAGTTTTAAATAAAGAAGTGTCTCTTGTGTTATTTAGCGGGGGACCGGAATTTGGACGCTACTTCATTCAGGGACATGAAGATAGAGACATGAGACATGATCAACACCCGTTCAAGGTATTTTTTACCTTTACATTTTTTGGGCCCTATCATATTTAGGCAACGAACAGGTTGTCAGTCTACAAACCGCAACATATTGGCACATTTGGTCAAAATATGAAAAGAGATTCCACCATAGTACAGAGCATTTTAGCTCATATTTATAAAGGCTGCACATCCCCACGGCATATATTTAAAGGGACACTCCAGCTCTTAGTTATTAAAGTCTGCTTGCTTAATGTAAATAGGGTTATTTTATGGATGGCGACTTAACTTGCATGTATGTTAATGGACCCTTACGAAAAAATTACTGCAGTTTTTCTGAAGTAATACTGCAGTTTTTTGGACATGAAAAAACTGCAATACTGCACTTTTACTGCAGTATTACTGCACATTTACTGCAGTTTTACTGCATTTGTACTTCACTGTACTGCAGTTTTACTGCAGTTATTTTTGTACGGAAGTACAATTGCAATAAAGCTGCAGTACATTGAAGTACAATGCAGTATAATTGCAGTAAAAAAAAAAAAGCGCAGTAAATACGCAGTAATAATGCAAGTACAGTGAAGTACAAATGCAGTAAAACTGCAGTAAACGTGCAGTAATACTGCAGTAAAAGTACAGTATTGCAGTTTTTTCATGTCCAAAAAACTGCAGAAAAACTGCAGTAATTTTTTTGTAAGGGGAGGTTCCAGTACCAGTACCAGTACAGTCCTAACTTTCGTGCTCTGTACCAGGTAGTTACCTCATTGTCCCACCGCAAAGTGTCAGAAGCACAAGAAAGGACCACTGCCAAAGGAGATGTAGAAAAGGCAGAATTTTCTCAAATTACTGTGTTCGACACATCCAATTCAAGAAAATACGGTAATAACCAAGGAAAAGAAAAACCATGGCAGAAGGAAATAAAGCAAAACTCCCCGATAAAATGACAGCCTAGAAAAGTGAAACTGGTTATAAGTCAGTGGACTACAGACACATTCAAAGAAATCTTTTCATTTAATTAAAAGGATGCAGTTTCAATCATTTTCCTCCATACACCGCTCAATAACAAGCCTTGTGAGGCCGATATTATGTATTCCTGTCTACAGCTTCACACAATGAATTATGTCCAACAGCCAAGGAAAAATACAAAAACAGAAAATTGTTCGGAGACAGCAGATGATTCCTCTGACCACACACCAGGATTCAATATGAACAAGAAAACTGCCATGTACCCACTGCAACAATGTTCACATGATATAACACATGGCAAGGTCATCTGTGTGCTCTTAAAGGGACACTCCAGCCATCATATGCACATTAATGTTTATGAATAATGCACACATTTTCGACCCCCCTTAGTCAACCTGGACATTTTATTAAGGGAATAGTGAACTAAGAAAAGATTTCGCTTCATTCTCCATTACCCACAGAGCTGTTACGCTGTTGCAAGAAAATCTACAGAGTTTGGTCCCACTATCAGACGCAAGTGCAAGAGGGAGAGGAGCAGACGGGAGAGAGAGGAAAATGATGCATTAGAAATAGAGTGTGTATGTATGTGTAAGTGTATGGTATTAGTGTAAAATGTTACAGCAGGTTGGAATGTTTGTATTAATTACATGGGGAGACATTAAAGAAATAAGGCACCCATGACCCCAGAACTCTCTGGACAAGCGCAATGCCTGGTTCTTCAAGAGGGCAGAGGTGCAAGCCAGAGCTATGCTGGCTAAAAGTGTATTTTGTTGTAACCCTGACCTGTAACAGCAATAAATGTATATCCAGATCCAAAGGTCCTATTCGGTATTCTGGTTCCATAACGCCCCATGTCTGACAGGTGAATCTGGATCTCACTTGGCTCATGGCTTGCCACTGTCTGACTAGTTATCCTTTAAATAGTGACATGTGTTAGTAAAACAGCTGGCTGAGATTTGTGAAACACAGCAGCAGGAATGGAAGATTTCTGTTCCTGGGACATCTTTACGACTGTATTGAACATGTCAAGGGTTAAATTAGAAACCTTCCAATTTAGTCACGTCAATGATATCTGTGTCCTACACATTAAATGTTGCTGATGTCACTTTGCTAAGAGCCTGTACATCTTCTGACATTAATTCATGAGTCATAGCGCTGCCTGTCTCTGTTCATTATACATAGAGCAGGAGTCCATCACCACACTGTGTACTGCACACAAGGAGCTCCAGATTTTTGAAACACAAGTCAAGTGGTAAAGATTGTGATTGATATTATGATATGAGTACAAATGATGAGATTTGAATATTAGGCACATTATAATTGCTTATTTTCAATCACTAATAATAACTCTGCAATAAACCCAAAAGCATGGTTGAAATACCACGTGTAGTAGCCTAAACTCATATGAAACCCAGACCCAGCACTGGCTTGTCCATATGGGCATGGTGCCGTCATGCCAAAAACAAGACGTATTGTAACAAATTAATAAGGAGCTAGATGACCAACAAGCCTTGTGGTAGTCCTTACAATCCCACAAGCGCAGTCTGGCCTTTCTGGAAAGCAAGGAAAGCATTTTCTATAAGTGAAACACAATGCCTGATGGGCATACCTGGAAACTCTTAGGGTTTGATCCTGACTCTTAGTGCTGAGCAACCCTGACACACAAAAAAAGCTTTTTTTCCTGGTTTTAGTAGCTGCCAACTGTGCAGTAATTTCTAACGATTCTCAAGGGCACCAGAGAAGGTATTTGCATGCCATATAGCGCCAGTACACTGAATTTGCTAAGATCCACTCACATACATAGAGAATACATATCAAGAAAGAGATAGCCAAGGAAACCAGATATGTTATTTAGCAGAGCTTTTAAATGTTTTAGGGGAAATGTCGATCTGCCTTAAACCAGGCAACATTTTGGGCAGATGTTTATATTCTAAATACATGTACTCATTGCTGCCTTATACCCTTACCTTAATTAAACATTAGAACATTAGAACATTAAATAAACACTACTCCTGATGAGACAATTTTCCTCTATTGTAAGCAGATGATTATTCTATTACAAATCTAGAATCTTTAAATATGAGCCTATGCTCTTTTTAACCACAAGCAGCTCTGGAACCGTGTGAACCACATTGCTGTGAATATTAAAGAATGATACATGACGAGCATTTGGAGCTTAAAGAGGGAAAGCCTTAACGCCAATTGTCGCGTTAGTAGTGACAGATGCTACAGCTTGCTGCTGAGAGGTGACACTAAGGTTTATCCCCAGATGTTCACCTAAATGAATGACGCCATTCTGTGTGAGAGATCTCTTACATGGGGTAATTTTGCGATTTCAGGTCACAAAAACATATGTCTTGGTTGCAGTGATATCCTTAAAATGCTGTATATAATACGTTTCAAAAAGACACAATTTATAACATTTATTCTCTGGCTGGCTAGACCCTGCTGGGAAGTGGGTAATCCATATAAATGCATGAGATCCATGTACATTAAACATAAATAAAGCTGGGATCCATACATGTTTCACATGTATTCAGCTGGATTTGTGCATGTTTCACATTTATACAATACTGATCCATGTATATTTCCATTTATACAGCCAGATGTGTGCATTTTTCATATACATACAGCTGGAGCACATTTATACTGTTCCATCCACTCATATTTCACAAGTATACTACCGGATCCATAGATATTGCATATTTCACATACATAAAGCTGGATCACCTTTGTACTGTTAGATGCAGGCATATTTCACATCTATACAGCCGGATTCACGTATATATCTCCAGGCTGTACACCAAGATCCTTGCATATTTCACATCTATACAGCTGGATCCACTTGTATCTCACATACATACATACAGCTGGATCACATTTATACAGCTGGATCCATGCATATTTCACAACTACACAGCCGGATCCATGCATATTGCCCAACTATACAGCTGGATAAACGTATGTGGGGATCTGGCTGTATAGATGTTAAGTATGCATGGATCCATCCGTATTTATGTGGAATATACATGGATCCAGCTGGATATACGGCTGTATAGATGTGAAATATGTGTTGATCCGGCTATATGGATGCAAAATATTCAGGGGTCCCACAGTATACATGTGAATACACATAGATCCACCTGTGCTGATCTATAATATCCCTTCATCGGCTGTATAGATGTGAAATATGCAAGGATACGGCTGTATTGATGTGAGGATCTGTCTGTATAGTATAAATGGGATTCTGCTGGATGTCTGTGAAATATGCAAAGATAAAGCTATATTGATGGATGTATGGTTCCATCTCTATTTAAAAGAAAGATGCATGGATTCACATGTATTTATATGAAATATGCAAATATCTGGAAGAATCCAGCGCTATATATATATATGTTAACTATGCAAAGATCTCCGGCAGATCCGCTTTTTAGCCAGTCCCCCCTGCTGGCAAGAGTGTGCTTTATTTACGCAAAAAAAAAATGTTGGTACCCTGTATTGATTTTACCACATTTGGCATCCTGATGTAGTACCGTACATGTGAATTTTTATGTAATGCACATAAAAAAGGGATTTTTTTTACCTTTAATGCCAGTTGTGAAGTTGTTCTTTAATGCACTCCTCTCATTTAAGAGTTAAAAGCTGCCCCTCTAGGTGCTTTAGCCAGGGTAGACTTTTGTATCCTGATACTCCTGTCTGTGCCCTAATCTCACTTCCTTGCAGATACATTAATACTCTCCAGATCCGTACAGGGAGGGGGGAGTGAAGGCCCATAATAATTGATGAGTGATAAATCTTGAATGTGTTCACCCCCTGGTGACAGGAGCATACAACTGTATTTATGTTTATATTCATCTGCAATGCAGTTTAACATGGGCCTGGATTATGGAGCAGTTTACATTCATGTGTGTTCTGGGAGTGCGGAGACAGAGAGCTAAAGTCGAAGAAATACACAGTGTGCATTCAGCTTCTGGGACGGATATCTGCTTATGGATCCTGAGCACCTGCACCGTGTACACAGGCCATGTACATTAAACTGACCTGTTGTGGTACACAGTATATTCCAACTGTAGGACCTTTTCCAGATGATGGAGAGCATAAGTTTGTATGAAGACTTGAGACACTAGTGCATTTCATGTATGTCTCAGTGTCCTGCCCCTATCCTGCATATATTAAGCCTTTGTTGTCCTGTAGGGTCTGGTTGTAGAAGACTGGAGAAAGACAAGAGAGGGGAGACCAGTTAATAGGAAACTGCCATAATCCAGGGGGCATGGGAATAATGTCGTTTTTCAGTAGGGTCTGTGAGTTAAGGATTAATTTGAGAGATATCTCACAGGTGAAGGTTTCATGAGCAACTGGATGTGAGGGGTAAAGGTAAGAACAAGTAAGCCAGGTATAACGTCAAGGAAGTGAGCTTGGGCTGTTAGGTAGATTGTGGAATTCTCAATAATTATGGAGAAATTAGGAATTTGGCGACAGAGAGAATAACCAGAAACTCATTGCTGAGATGTTGAGCTTCAGGTTTTGGGATTTTTAGTACTATTTATTGATTTATATAGAACCATCACATTATGCAATGCTCTACAATGGATAAAAAAGACATAACAAGTAGTCCATAATATAACAATTTGGATTTACAAAAAGCTAAGGAGAGCCCTGCTCAAATGAGTTTACGAACTTGAAGATGCCATCCATTTCCAAGAGACCGCAAGATGGGCTAGAAGAGAGGGAAAGTAACCGTGTCATAGTGTTGGTACTAGAATCCAAAAGAAGAGGATAGTTGTCCAATGGAGAAGATGTAAATAAAGAAGAGTAGAAGACCAGAGATGGAAAGGAGAGAGCCATTTCATAGATGCCATAACAATGGGGGTGTTTGCAGGAGAAGGTGGTGGTTTAACTTTGGAGAACTGACCTTTTGTTTTAGCAGTGAGGAGATCCATATTTATTTTGTTAATGTTCATCCTAGAGTAGAGGGCACCAAAAGTTAACACAGGGTCATGCCACGCAAAAAAAACTGAGTAAACCATGAAATGAGGGGTTCAGGGCAGGATCACAGTTGCAATGTGGACACACTCAGTGGGTTAAATAATGAAACAAATAAACCCCTTTGTGCAACTGATTACATGATTGATCCCCTACAGCAAACCAATGCCTGCACGGAACACGTTTTCTTCCTGTACACATAAATCTCATGTGAGTAGCCCACTCGTGTTTTAATGCATAAACATATTTAACATGATGTGACTCATAGTGGAACAAACACCGTCAAGTGTCCATTACCGCTACAATAAATGATGTCCTATTTATTAACATCAGTTACTGAACCATGAAGAAATGGGTGGAGGACACTTGAAAAGTGTGAGTGGAGGTTGGCTCTTTGCAGAATTTAACTAGAGGGGCTTAAGAGGTGCCCACTCATCTTAACGTGCCCTCCCTTGCCACTCCTCCTCTGACATACCTTTAAGGTAGGGTCACGTTGTACACTGCGCATATGGATGTTGCCTCATTGAAGCCCCCAAATTCAATACTGGTTCCACTTTGTGTGTTGTCTGTCAGGATTCAAGTGATCCAGCTTTTCATACTTCTTCTCCCTCACAGCCATCAGGGGAGCTAGTAACCTTTCAGTGTGATGGCAAAATGAGCCCCTTGAGCATCCTATATGAGCTAAGCATAGGTGGGCAGACTGCAAGGTTACCCTTTCCTCCGTATAACAGCAGGCAAGTGAGAGAAGGGACATAACATGAGCATAAGCGGAGTCAAGCAACCTTTCAGCATGAGGCATCATTATCTTAATTATACTTAATAATCACATGGTAAATAATGTGTTTCTATAGAGTAGTAAGAACGTACATTGCCTAGGACACAACAAAACAATAGAAGCAGCAGGACTATCTTCCCCGCCATTGTACAATGTCACAGTATTGTCCTCGGAGTTATATGCCACTATTTCAGAGGAGCATCTAATTAAAATAAAAGGTTTACACTCTGTCTCTCTATAGATTACTCCATACATTCATGGAATTCAAATCTGCTAGCAAAAAGTGCATAACACATAAAAAAATATGTAACCAAAAGTAAATTACATATATTTTGGTATTTTTGTTTTCTTTCTTTAATGATATACTTCTATTTTATATCAATTCAGACGGTATAATAAAATATTTGTAGCCTACATCATAGTAGAGAAGTTAGCGTGAACAGTTAAGTGTATGCAAGTATTTACTATGCCTCTTGTCTGTATAAAAGAGTATGAATCCTGATCACAAATGTGCTATATGTATATAAGGAACCCTGGGAGATCATGGCCATTACAGAGTTAATACAGCTCACAGAAAGCATGTGCCCGCTAGCACCACTAACTGAGAGTATTGTGGCAAAGGAAGCAACTGGTGGAAGTTTTAACAAAATAGAAAAATGGAATTACTGGCAACTACCTTAAGGACTACAAGTGTAGAAATTGCATCCCGAGAGTGAGACAGTAGTTTGATTTCTAAACCCACAAGAAAACAAATGCTTTGTAAGATCCTAGAAAAGATCACCGGAGAACCTGGTATTGTTCTAATCGGAATACTGGGCATTAAAGAAGGGCTTTAGACTATTAACCCTGTTGGCCATACTAGGATAACGCTCAGTAGCTGCTACCCCATGCTTGATGTCACTGTTCCGAGCACAAGCCCCCAACCCCCCCTTCTTTCCAAATTACTCATTTCAATGGGCTGGGGATGAGGTAAGGCTGGTTGGAGCTTTCAGCCCAGTATTAGCATAATGGGAATAATAAGAGTAATATGCTATAGTGCTGGTACAGACTGCAGGGACAGAGACTGTCCCACCCCCACAGCCAGTGTCCCCCTCCCCTTCACATTTCTCCTGTGATCCCCAGGCTTGTAGTATATGCTGCAGATCAGATCTTGCTGGCTGTATAGTGGCAGGTACAGCGTGGTGTAGTTGTCTGTATAGAGCAGAGTCTTCGTGGAGCACCAGTGCCTTCCACAGACCTAGTCCGACATGAGCTCCAGAGAGCGTGCTGCCTACACCTGATCACCTGGACCAGGGTAAGTCTGCGCTTTCATTCTCTTTGTGAAGAGTAAGCATCTGGCACATACGGAAAGGCTAGAGTCCGTCTTCCAGCTAGAAGATGACTTACTTTGATACAGTTTATGGTACCTTTTAAGATGCTACATTGTTTAGAGTTCTATGCGTCACTAACATCCATAGAAGCACACATTCTATATATTTTTATTATAACAGGATTTCTGAGATTCTACAACATGATAGATGGTATCTCATTCAAACAGAATAGTAAAATGTCTATGTCACAACCACAGGGGTTGCTTCTGATGGGACCAGGGTCACCCCATGCATACACAGACTATTCAGAACAAATACCCCTGACCAGAAACATTTCTGCAAACCCTTTTCAGAATGCTAAAGACTTTACGACCTGCTGATTCTTTGTTCTGCACCCTTCATGATCTATGTCCGCCAAGCAGATATTGAGTTAAAAATCAAAAAAGGTGCCACCTCTCTAGTGTGAAGATGAAGAGGTCTTTGTGAGTTCTTGGTACCTGGTGGGACATAATCAGCTAGAGTGAAGGAGATGTCTTCATCTTATACTAGAGAACTTTTATCAGAAGAAAGAGGCAAGAAAATGACATGCTGATATGTAAAGCACCAATGGAGCCTGACAGATAATTACACGGAATTGTTCCAACAGAGTCAGACATTTAGAAATCCCCATTACTCGTACGTTGAACAACACTTATTGTATTAACAGACTCACTGGGTATAAAAGCGCCGACTGGTTATTCTTTAAAGTCAGTACTTTAGACGAACTCAATAGCTGTAAGTGATCCCGCGGAATAAAGAGTAAATGTTTGAGAGTAAAGTATTTATCTTATGAAAGTCTCATTTTCACAAAAGGGTTTTCCGACATGGTGGTCTACAAGGGTCTGCGTGCACTTAGCGTTCATATCGCTTAAATGCCTTTGGCTGCAAAAGAAAAAACAAAACAAAAAAAACACACAGAGAACAAATCGATTAACATTAGCGGAAAATAAATAGCTGTAAAGTGATTTGAAATAAAGTCATCAAAATAAATATGTTTTTGTTTAACTCTTTGTGTGCCAGCAGGCTGCACAGTACCTGGCAGGGTTCACTGCTAATCCCTAATTTCTGTGGTCACTGAGTGAAGCTTTTGCTCTGCCAGTGCTAACCATAACTAGTATTTATTTCCGCTAAGCTCCTACATATATCAGCTTCTAGTATATTTTGCAGAGGTGTATAAATCGCCATTGTTTCTCTCTAAGGAGAGAAATGCTTTTCCCGTCAGTTGGATAAATGTGTGGTTTATGGTTTCTATGGAAGAATTAAACTGAATAAAGCGGAGTGGAGAATAATTTTACAGCTGTAGATTTTTAGTGTTCTAAAAGAGTTGGTTGGCACAATTCACCTTTACAGAGTCTAAAAGAACTGAACTGAGCAAAGTCCTGGACAGCACTGGCCAAATGGAGGTGACAACCTGGTTTATATATACAGGACGACACTTCCCCCAAAGACAGGTGATATGTATATATATATATATATATATATATATATATATATATATATATATACACAGTATCAGCAATTGAAATTTGAAATTATACCATTAGCATTTACCAGGCATAGACTCTCTCAAACCATGGGATTTACTAATGCAAAATTAGTTACCTAAACACTTGTTGCATCCATTTCCAGGGAAATTTTGGTGCCCTTTACCACATTAGCATCACAGTCATCCACTTGTTGTAATGATGTTGAATTTTTATGTTATATACTACCATACTATACTATATACTACTTGTTATGCCCTGTTTACCTTTTGTACAGCGTTGAGGAATATGATGGCGCTATATAAAACAATAAATATCAATATACCATTTTTATTAAATAAATAAAAAAAAGTTTCAACTGTAACAAATGAAAACTATCTTAAAAAAGGTAATTCAGGCTTAAACTGGAATTAACATTTAACATTTTAATATCTTCCCCCCTATTAGGGACAGAGGGATTGTAACTGTTTTTGTTTCTATTGTTTAGCATTCTGTTCACAAGACAGGTTTCTCAGCACATGAATGCTAGAGAGCTCTAGAAAGAGAAGACATCTCTGGATAACCACAGAAAACGTCAGCAGGTCCCTAATAACCGCAGCATAAAGAACACCCTGCACCCCTTTAACATCAGAAAGTGTACAGAACCTTTTAAAAGCTGGTTAAGGAGATATGCTATCGAATACTTACACAGTGTCCATTAAAAAGATTAAGAGTATCCTTCTGGCAATTGTACTACAACTCCCATTATGCCCAGGCAGCCTCTGGCATGAATTGATGGCACAAACATTTTATCGGTGGGTGCGACATCTGCTGCTTTAAATTGGGTTTCAATTTAGTGCCTGTTTAAAAACAAGAGGAATGTCAGTAAAGTTCCTAGTAAAACACTTTGAAATAAAATATAAATACGTTACGTGTGGCATGCTTACCCATTAAAAGAAAATCCTTAGCTTCTAGGCAGCCCTCGTGTACCATAAGCATGTTTGCCGTTCTCTCCCAGCATGTTTTTTTTATTGATTTTGTGCAATCCACTGAGAAGACATCATTTATTTATTACTTAAAAAATGCAATTATTGAACAGAAACCCGTATAGCTCTGACACATATGTGGCAGTCTGCGTGAAAGTAAAAGGGGCTTATTCACTAAATGGAAAGGTTTCATCTCCCCCACTTTACTATTCATTATGAAAGCCCAAACACTCTCACGTTTATGCAGCAAGAGGGGCTGAGCTGACCCTGTATAATGCATAAATCAATGGGTTGAGAAAGCTCATTGATTCAACTATACATTATACAGGACCAGTCATGCTGTTCCTGCAGCAGAAGCTCGACGGGGTTTGCTCTTCATCATGTATAGTGAAGTCAAGAAGCTGAAACACAACTCTCCTTTTACAGAATAAACCCCACAAATTCTGTTATTCTGATGTCTGCGGTAGTAAACTTAACCCTTCTGCAAAGGAAGGCTCCTGAAATATATATCCCACTTATATAAATGCAGCACCAATAAGATTATCTCAGCAGTGATTTGTATGGATATTATTGAATGACTCATTTTGTGTTTTCTGTTGTTGAAGCTCAGGACAAATAAACCCCGAGCAATGTATATTTTCATCAGAAGTTATGGCTCTCGAGACTAGTCTGTAGTAGAGACTCAATGGTTTCCCAGCTCACACTGCCTGGGGGGCTGACAGTCTCATGGGAACCGGAGAACACAGATTGTCTATTCTTTACATGATGGATAGATGACTGCCAGGAAGAGGGCCAACAACTTAAGCATTTCGAGTATGGGATCATCTCATAAATCAATATCGTGCTCCACTCCTCTGGCATTCAAAGGGTCTATTACCAGGGATGGCCTTAAACCAAGAGGCTCCCCAGGCAAGGAAAGTCTTTGGCTCACCCCTGTCCCATTATTCCATTTTTTATGTTTCACGCAGCTATTGTGTGTTTATACAATTTCATTTATAACACAGTTTTCTGTCTTGCTCTTTTTGGACTTTTAGGGCCGTAGTCCGCTGTGATATGCAACAACCATTCCAAGCTCTTAGAAAGGAGGGACGCCAGGGGAGAAAAGAGGGGTAAAAAGACACCCAATAGAGAAATCTGCCCCTAGAATGGCACCCCAGGGGTTCCCACGACTTTGAAGTTGCCTCCTTAGGAAAATACACCACTCTACGACCCCCGGGGTGCTTGGAACTAAGAACAGCCCTGTCCATTAGTTTCATTTAGCCTGCTGATAAGTTTGGTGCTGTAGGGGTTAATATTAGTTCTAATTAACCCCTGCAGTCCCAGCGAATCCCCCCCTCTGTCCACATTAATATTCTGGCAGCCATCTGCATCTCTGTCTTCTAGGGAAGGGCCAGGAGGTTATTCTATTTCTGTGTGAGTGCCCGGGAATGTTACATATTTATAGAGGAACAGGAACAGCATAAAGTGAAATGATGTGAGAGGATTATTACTGAAATAAATCAGGGATATGCACATTTCCAGGCAGCGCTGCCAGGCTCGCTGTGACCGAGTGCGAAAGGTTTGGAGAACATGCTGGGCTTGTGGGAAAGGATGCAGCGCTGTGAGAATAGTGAAATATGCTGCCCTCCAGCAACAGAGAGGTTAACACTTCACAATGCTCTTTTACAATCGTTCACCGGGCCCTTGCTTTTTATTTCAACTCCACTTCTCATGTTAAGACATATTGAAAGAGGTTTTTATTATCCAGGCGGCACAGGAGCTAATAGGGTCAAGTACTGTGAAGAGTGAGATAAATGCCTATTCCACGCAGCAGTGGAATCCTAGCATGACATGTTACCCAGCCTCAAAACCGCAAATATCATGGGAGTAATGTAACCGAACACGTATAGGCATACGTAGGAACAGAATCT